>NC_134691.1:132131290-132393790 GCF_050947455.1 Rhinoderma darwinii | reverse complement strand
CACCAAAGTAATTGACATAGATTGTAAGATCAACATTACAAATAATACCGCCATACTGTTACTGAATAATACCTCCATACTGTTACTGAATAATACCTCCATACTGTTACTGAATAATACCTCCATACTGTTACTGAATAATACCTCCCTACTGTTACTGAATAATACCCCCATACTGTTACTGAATAATACCCCCATACTGTTACTGAATAATACCCCCGTACTGTTACTGAATAATACCTCCATACTGTTACTGAATAATACCTCCATATTGTTACTGAATAATACCCCCATACTGTTAATGAATAATACCCCCATACTGTTACTGAATAATACCTCCATACTGTTCCTGAATAATACCTCCATTCTGTTACTGAATAATACCCCCATACTGTTCCTGAATAATACCTCCATTCTGTTACTGAATAATACCTCCATACTGTTACTGAATAATACCTCCATACTGTTACTGAATAATACCTTTATACTGTTACTGAATAATACCTCCATACTGTTACTGAATAATACCTCCATACTGTTACTGAATAATACCTCCATACTGTTACTGAATAATACCTCCATACTGTTACTGAATAATACCTCCATACTGTTACTGAATAATACCCCCATACTGTTACTGAATAATACCCCCATACTGTTACTGAATAATACCCCCGTACTGTTACTGAATAATACCTCCATACTGTTCCTGAATAATACCCCCATACTGTTCCTGAATAATACCTCCATTCTGTTACTGAATAATACCTCCATACTGTTACTGAATAATACCTCCATACTGTTACTGAATAATACCTTTATACTGTTACTGAATAATACCTCCATACTGTTACTGAATAATACCTCCATACTGTTACTGAATAATACCTCCATACTGTTACTGAATAATACCTCCATACTGTTACTGAATAATACCTCCATACTGTTACTGAATAATACCTCCATACTGTTACTGAATAATACCTCCATACTGTTACTGAATAATACCTCCATACTGTTACTGAATAATACCTCCCTACTGTTACTGAATAATACCCCCATACTGTTACTGAATAATACCCCCATACTGTTACTGAATAATACCCCCGTACTGTTACTGAATAATACCTCCATACTGTTCCTGAATAATACCCCCATACTGTTCCTGAATAATACCTCCATTCTGTTACTGAATAATACCTCCATACTGTTACTGAATAATACCTCCATACTGTTACTGAATAATACCTTTATACTGTTACTGAATAATACCTCCATACTGTTACTGAATAATACCTCCATACTGTTACTGAATAATACCTCCATACTGTTACTGAATAATACCTCCATACTGTTACTGAATAATACCTCCCTACTGTTACTGAATAATACCCCCATACTGTTACTGAATAATACCCCCATACTGTTACTGAATAATACCCCCGTACTGTTACTGAATAATACCTCCATACTGTTACTGAATAATACCTCCATATTGTTACTGAATAATACCCCCATACTGTTAATGAATAATACCCCCATACTGTTACTGAATAATACCTCCATACTGTTCCTGAATAATACCTCCATTCTGTTACTGAATAATACCCCCATACTGTTTCTGAATAATACCTCCATTCTGTTACTGAATAATACCTCCATACTGTTACTGAATAATACCTCCATACTGTTACTGAATAATACCTTTATACTGTTACTGAATAATACCTCCATACTGTTACTGAATAATACCTCCATACTGTTACTGAATAATACCTCCATACTGTTACTGAGTAATACCTCCATACTGTTACTGAATAAAATTACCAAACCAAGATCACATATTACTATACCATAGTGTCAGAAAAAAACACACCATACTGTTAGTGAATAAAACACACTATATATAGACCAATATTACCACCATACACTGACCTTATAGAGGTAGATGCCAGTTATACACAATATATCTGCAGACGATATAAGTGATTACAGTATAGTTATATCGAGTGACTCACAGGTAACGTCTTCTCAAATTGAAGTCGCTCACTTTCACCTTTTCTTCTTCATCCAGCCAAGACCACAATGACAACTTCTCCCGGACACGATTTCCTAAGCCTGCAGAATATGATACAGATATCTTTGGCTCCTTGCTTTTCTAGCGCACTCCCTAACTATTCACTACCTCTACACAAACTCCCTATACATACAATACTAGGTGCCCCACACAGTAATAGTACACACAACCTTTTGTTCCCCCAAAGGCCCCACACAGTAAGTGATACCCTACACAGTGTTAGTGTCCCCTTCATACCTTACTCAGTGATCGAGCCACTTTTAGGGCCCTCACCCAGTAATAGAATTCCCTCTCAGTACTAATACCCCCTTTATGTCCCCATAGAATTAATGTCTCCACTCAGTAGTAATGCCACTTTTTCTGACACACTCAGTAATAATGCCCCCACAATAATTTTGCCTCTTTATACCCCCACTCAGTAAAAATGCCTGCTTTATGCCCCCACAATAAGGATACCCCCTTTTGTATGCCACGTTTTTATGCCCCCTTTTTATTACCTAATAGACTTATGAATTTTAACTGAATTCAGTGCCCCGGCGTGGATGGCATGATACAGTGACCAGTGGCGTAACTACCGCTATAGCAGCCGTAGCGGCTGCTACGGGGCCCGCGGCATGAGGGGGCCCGTGTCGCCCGCCGGCACAGGCCCCCACCATGGCCGGAGGCTCCGATAGCTGCTGCTATGGCTGCTACAGCGCGACACCACTGAACATTACGGCAGAACAGGGAGGTATCTCCCCGCTCTGCCATTAAACGAGTTGTTCCTACAAAAGACATGTATCCCCTATCCACAGGATAAGGGATACATGTGTGATCGCTGGCAGCGATAGGGAGAACGGGGGACAGTCCCCTGAAGTTCTCCATGAGAAACCTTGGACTTCTGGGGTCTGTGTCGGCAGCTCCGTAGAAATGAATAGAGCGCCGGGGGCGCTTGTGCGAATGCGTGACCAGCGCTCCTTTCATTTTTATTGAGCTGCGCAGACTCCGGAAGTCAGAGACTAGTCATGGAGAACTTCGGTGGACTTTCGGCCCGTTCTCCTTATCAGTGCCAGCGATCACACATGTATCCCCTATCCTGTGGATAGGGGATACATGTCTTTTGTAGGACACACTATAGGTCAGATTTTTTTGGGGGGTTGGGGCTGCATGGCGTTACCTACAGGGGGGCTGTATAGCGTTACCTATGGGGGGCCTGTATGGCGTTACCTACAGGGGGGGCTGTATAGGGTTACCTACAGGGGGGGCTGTATGGCGTTACCTACAGAGGGAGCTGTATAGAGTTACCTACAGGTGGGGCTGTATAGAGTTACCTACAGGGGGAGCTGTATGGCATTACCTACAGGGGGGCTGTATAGCTTTACCTACAGGGGGGGGTTGTATAGCATTACCTACAGGGGGGCTGTATGGCGTTATCTACAGGGGTGGCTGTATGGCGTTACCTACAGGGGGGCTGTATAGCGCTATCTACCGGGGGGGCTGTATGGCGTTATCTACAGGGGGGCTGTATGGCGTTAACTACAGGGTGGGCTGTATGGCGTTATCTACAGGGTGGGATGTATGGCATTATCTACAGGGTTGGCTGTATGGCGTTATCTACAGAGGGGGCTGTATGGCATTATCTACAGGGGGCTGTATGGCGTTATCTACACGGGGGCTGTATGGCGTTATCTATAGGGGGTCTGTATGGCGTTATCTACAGGGGGGCTGTAAAAAAGGCACTCTCTACAAGGGGGGGTTGTGTGACACCCAGGGGAGGGGTGGGCCCCCAGTCAAAAGTTTGCTATGGGGCCCAGTCTTTCCTAGTTACGCCCCTGGCAGTGACGTCATCGTGCCGGGCAGTTGACGTCATCAGCGCGCTCCAGATCTCTTGTAGACCTCAGGTCTAAACCAGGCTGTGGCCTACAAGAGCAAACGGCGGAGCAGGGAGCCAACGGCCAGGGGTTGGCTGGCAAATTTTAGTCTGCGGAGCAAGCACAAAGCACTGGCCCAAGAGTAGCGGCCCATTCTGGGGACACTGGGCAATTGGGGAGTTTGCCCCTAACTCCCGCTGCGGAAGAACTCTGCTACCTGTCAACGGAAAAATCATCCGCCAGGAGGAAAAACGTTTCTTGATGGCGGAGTACAAGAAAGCCCCACCTGGGAATTAGACTTTCTTGTACTCCACCATGGGGAAACATTTTTCCCCCTGGCAGATTACTTTTCAGTTGATAGGTAGCAGAGTTACATGAAGGTGAATAATTTTTCCTTGACCTATAGTTTCTATTGTGGCAAATTTAAGTTTTTAAAATTTTTATACTGCTAATTTTTTTTTGGTAGGTTCCGCTGGACCGTTTGGACTACGTCGTAGATTCATTGGACTACTGCGACGATCTACTTTTAAAAAAAATAAAATAAAATGGTGAAAGAGGGTTGGTGGGGGAGTTTAGATTTCAATAAAAAAAAAAAAGTCTTATGTGTTTTTTTTAATACTTTATTATGGCCTTAGTAATGGCTGCCGTCTGATTGAGAGCATCCATTACCAAGAAGAGGCTTAGTGTTAGCCAGTAAAAAGGCTCTCACTAACCCCTATTATTACCCCAGTTCTCACTGCCGCGAGGAGAGTACGATCCAGTACCAGACCATCTGAAACGACGGGCAGGCAGCAGGGCGGCCGCAGGCTGGTTTTTATCAGGCTGGGAAGGGACAAAAACCGTGGCCCTTCCTACCCTGGTAATGCTAGCCTGCTGCTGCTTTATTGTATCTGGCTGGTCATGAAAAATAGCGGGAACCCCACGTCATTTAAAAAAAAAAAAATTGTGAAGGATTTGCCTGACACAGCTTCTGTGTCGACGCCCATGGTTAATCAGCCTGCATCTGTTCCTAGGTCTGCTAGAGTGACTCGATCTGCTACCACTCAGGCTGGTAGGCTGAGGAGTGGGAGAGCCTATCGCAGCCTGGCCAGACGGTTCTAGCTCCCGCCCTTGGTCCACTTATACCTTCATTTGCTGCTTGTCCTTTGCCTGTGATTCTCCTGTTTCCTGGCTCTGCTGTTCCTGCTGTTACTATTGACCTCTGCTTCATATTGACCCTGGCTTGACTAACTATTCTCCTGCTCTGCATTTGTTACCACGTACACTCCTGGTTTGACTCGGCTCGTCCACTACTCTGTTGCTCATGGTGTTGCCGTGGGCAACTGCCCCACATTCCTTTGCTTTTGTGTTCCTTTGTCTTGTTTGTCTGTCGTGCACATATTGAGCGTAGGGACCATCGCCCAGTTGTACGCCATCACCTAGGACGGGCTGTGCAAGTAGGCAGGGACTGAGTGGCGGGTAGATTAGGGCTCACCTGTCTGTCTCCCTATCCTGACATTACATAAATAATGGAAAAAAAATTACGTGTGATCCCCTCCATTTTTCATAACCTGCCAGATACAATAAAGCAGTAGCAGCCTATCATTACCAGGGTGGGAAGGGCCACGGTTTTTGGCCATTCTGAGCCTGATATTACCAGCCTGCAGCCACCCCAGTACCCGCCCTTCACTTCAGATGGTCAGTTGCTGGATTGTACCCAGCTCTTCCCAGTACTCCTGGTGGCGGTGGGTACCGGGGTAATAATAGGGGGTTAGTGCTAGCCTTATTACTGGCTAACACTAAGCCCCTTTTTAGTAATGGACGCTCTCAATCAAACATCTGCCATTACTAAGGCGGTAATGAAGTATTAAAAAACAGAGGCATAAAAAATATATATTTTATTAAAATAACAACTCTTCCACACAATCCACTTTAACCATTTTATTAAAAAAAAAAAGAAAAAAAGCTTAAATCAGTGAAGTAGTCTAACAAATCTATGACGTAGACCAAATGATCCAGCGGAAGCTGCAAAACAAGAATTAGCAGTATGAAAAATAAAGATGGCTGCCCCCACAGATGTACAAACATATGAATAAATAGTTACTTTAGGGAACATATTAAAATAACTAGAAAAAATAGGCCCATAAAGTAAAACATATAAAATAAAAAATGAAAAAATTATAACACCTTTCCTTTAAAGAGAACCTTTCACCTCCCCATACATGTGCAGCTGAGTGCTGCATGTAATGGGGAGGGCTGCACAAACCCTGGGGCACTTGACATTTTTTTCTAGCCTCCTTCGTTATTTAGATATCGGTGCCGTAATATTTGGCACCCGATATTTAAATAACCCCATGAACAGTCAATGGGGAGGTAATTGGCAAGGGGGCGTGTAACATCACCGTAAGGGTATGTTCACACGGCCAAATTTCAGACGTATACGAGGCGTATTATGCCTCGTTTTACGTCTGAAAATACGGCTCCAATACGTCGGCAAACATCTGCCCATTCATTTGAATGGGTTTGCCGACGTACTGTGCAGACGACCTGTTATTTACGCGTCGTCGTTTGACAGCTGTCAAACGACGACGCGTAAAAATACAGCCTCGTCAAAAGAAGTGCAGGACACTTCTTTGGACGTTTTTGGAGCTGTTTTCTCATAGACTCCAATGAAAACAGCTCCAAAAACGGACGTAAAAAACGCCGCGAAAACGGCGTGAAAACGCCGCGAAAAATGCGAGTTGGTAAAAAAACGACTGAAAAGCAGGGTCTGTTTTCCCTTGAAAACAGCTCTGGATTTTCAGACGTTTTTGTTGACTACGTGTGAACATACCCTAACACTGCTACGAACAGTATCACAGCAAGATCTGGAGAGAGGAGAGTGTGTGCGCGCAGCTCCGCCACCACTACGAAGCAGAAGAGAATAAGAAGAGTGTGAACTCTTCTTTTTCTGTTCCATGTTATCGGAGCTGTGCGCGCCCACGCTCTCACGCTTTAGCTCTCGACCAAGGACGACAAGACTGATCTCTCGGGAGAGATCACACATTCTTGTACTTGCCTGCCGAGAGCTGAAAAGTCAGAGTATGCTCGCACATGATCTCCCATCTCCAGCTCTTGCTGTTGACACTGTCCGTAGCTGATTGGACAGTGTCACAGCGATGTTACATGCCCCCTCACAATTACCGCCCCATTGACAGTTCATGGGGTTATTTAAATATCGGGAGCCAAATTTTATGGCACCGATATCTTAATAAGGACAGAGGGTAGGAATAAAAATGTAAAGTGCCCCAGAGTTTGTGCAGCCCTCCCTATTACATGCTGCACTCAGCTGCACATGTATGGGGAGGGGAAAGGTTCTCTTTAAAGTGTAACAACATTTTAAAAAACTTTTGACATGTCAGAAGTTTTGATCAGTGGGGTCCGAGCACTGAGACCCCCCACTAGTCACTAAAACGAAGGAGGAGAAGTGCTCGGGTGAGCGGTGTGCCGCTTCGATTCTGTTTGACTTTCAATGGAGCAGTGTACAGGCTCAATAGAAAGTCTATGAGTCCGTACACCGCTCACTTGGCTGAAAGTCGATCATAAATGAAGCGGCACAGCGCTCACCCGAGCACTTCTGCTGCTTCATTTTAGCGATTGGTGGGGATCTCAGTGCTCAGTCCCCCACAGATGAAAACTTCTGACATGTCAGTATGAAGTGATGCAATTTTAGTTACAGTTTAAAGGCTATGTACACCTTTAAAAAATGTTTTATATATATATATATATATATATGTATATATATAATATATATATATATATATATTGATCACATCTAAGTTATGAACTTAGATGTGATCGGTAACAGCTCGTTCCTGCAGGACCCACTGACCTGGCGGATACATGATTCAATGCTATATACAGCTGCTCAGTATACAGGATACAAAGCAGCTGTTTCTCAAAAAGTAACAATAATTTTTAATAAAAAGTAACTAGAAAGTAGCACCAAATCACACTGAACCCGCCCCCCCTTGAAGTGCAATAACTACAGAGGGTGCTATAGGGGGATTATACTGCAAGGAGGGTACTGACTCTGACTGCTGTGTGGGAGTTCTGTGGGGGAGTGCTGTGGGGGAGCTATACTGCGCTCAGTTTCCCGCCCCCACTAATTTAAAAGGGGTCGGCCAATGCTGGAGGGCCGGGAGTATACTGCAAGGGGGGGGGGTCTGGGCGTTTTACTGACAGCAGAGGGCTCTATAGGGGGTTATTATCCCCCCATGGAGCCCTCACTAGTTACTATACTGCAAGGGTAGGGGAGTCTGAGCATCTGACTGACTGCTCTAAAGGGGGGGGCAGAATCCCCCCCTATAGAGCCCTCTGCAGTCAGACCCCCCCTATCTTTCCATTATAGTGATGTGAGGGCTCTATGGGGTGGATTATTCCAGCCCCATAGAGCCATTTGCTGTCAGTAAAATGCCCAGACCCCCTTGCAGTATACTCCCTGGTCCCGGTCCCAGCAGCTTTGGCCGACCGAGTTAAGGCAGGAACTTTTTTAAAAAAAATGTGGTTTATTTACAATCTTTAGTTACAAATATAGAGGCAAAACCGCCTAGCAATCAACAGAAACAGTCAACTCAGTATACATCTTACAATTCAGATACATTAGCATAGCAATTATACATGTGAAATTCGCAGTATAAGAATAACAATCACGTTACAACCACTCAGTCACCTAGTTAGTAGTGTCAGAGACAGCGCACCAGGGAGCCCATATCTTATCGAATTTGGTAGGAAATTTACGGTGGTGATATAGAAGTAAGCCGTTTACTACAGATTTCCACTGGGCCAAGTCAGCCACCGCAGGTGCCATCCACCGGATCGAAATGGCCTTACGGGCCATGAATAGGGTTTCATGAAGAAATTTTTTTTGGTGGCGTGAGTAGGAGTCATCCTGGGTCAGGCCAAAAAGGCAAAGCAGTGGGTCTTGTGAAAGTGGGGCCCCCATAATCCCAGAAAGATAAGACAGAACCTCACCCCAATAGGATGAAATATAAGGGCACGTCCAAATCATATGCCAAAAATCAGCAGCTTCCTGGTGGCATCTCCGACACTCGGTGGACGGAATCAACCCCATTCTATGCAAACGTGTCAGCGTTAAGTAGGCACGATGGGTGATATAGAGTTGTGTGAGCCTATTGTTAACCCCTTCAGGACTGAGCCTGTTTTGGCCTTCAGGACGAAGCCGATTTTTCAAATCTGACATGTGTCCCTTTATGTGGTGATAACTCCGGAATGCTTTTGCCTATCAAAGTGATTCTGAGATTGTTTTCTCGTGACATATTGTACTTTATGTTACGGAAAAAATTTGATCGATAAATTCAATATTTATTTGTAAAAAACACCAAAATTTGAAGAAAATTTGCAAAAATTAGCATTTTTCTAAATTTAAATGTATCTGCTTGTAAAACAGATAGTAATACCACACAAAATAGTTACTAGTTAACATCCCCCATATGTCTACTTTAGTTTGGCATCGTTTTTTGAACATTATTTTATTTTTCTAGGACGTTACAAGACTTAGAACTTTAGCAGCGATTTCTCATATTTTGAAGAAAATTTCAAAAGCCGATTTTTACAGGGGCCAGTTCAGTTCTGAAGTGGCTTTGAGGGTCTTATTTATTAGAAAGTCCCCATAAATCACCCCATTTTGAAAACTGCACCCCTCAAAGTATTCAAAACAGCATTCAGAAAGTGTTTTAACCCTTTAGGCGTTTCACAGGAATTAAAGCAAAGTAGAGGTGAAAGTTACAAATGTCATTTTTTTTTTACAAAATTCATTTGTAATAAAAAAAATTCTATACCACAGAAGTTTTTACCCGAGAAATGGAACTTATTATTTATTGCCCAGATTCTGCAGTTTTTAGAAATATCCCACATGTGGCCCTAGTGCGCTAATTTACTGAAATACAGGCCTCAGAAGCAAAGAAGCACCTAGTGGATTTTGGGGCCTCCTTTTTTTTAGCATATATTTTAGGTATCATGTCAGGTTTGAAGAGGTCTTGTGGGGCCAAAACAATAAAAACCCCCAAAAGTGACCTCATTTTGGAAACTACACCCCTCAAGGAATTTATCTATGGGTATAGTTAGCATTTTGAACCCACAGTTTTTTTGCAAAATGTATTTGAATTAGTATGTGAAGATGAAAATCTACTTTTTTTCTGAAAAAAACGTAGAATTTTTTTATTTTTTCAAGGAATAAAAGAGAAAAAACACCCCAACATATGTAAAGCAATTTCTCCCGATTACAGCAATACCCCATATGTGGTAATAAACTGCAGTTTGGACCCACAGCAGGACTCAGAAGGAAAGGAGCACCATTTGGATTTTGAAATTCTGATTTTGCTGGAATAGTTTTCAGTGCCGTGTCGCGTTTGAATTGCACTGGAGGGAACAAAATAGTGGAAACCCCCGGAAAGTGACCCCATTTTGGAAACTACACTCATCAAGGAATTTTTCTAGGGGTAAAGTTAGCATTTTGATGCCACAGTTGTTTTGCTGAATTCATTGGAATTATTCTGTAAAGGTAAAAATCTACTTTTTTTCTGAAAAAAGGTAGCCATTTTTAATTTTTACAAGGAATAAAGGAGAAAAAGCACCCCAACATTTGTAAAACAATTTCTCCCGATTACGGAAATATGCCATATGTGGTAATAAACGGCTGTTTGGACCCACAGCAGAGCTTAGAAGGGAAGGAGCGCTATTTGTCTTTTGGAGATCAAATTTAGCTGAAATGGTTTTTGGGTGCCATGTTGCATTTGCAAAGCCCCTGAGAGGCCAAAACAGTGGAACCCCCCAAAAGTGGAAATTACACCACTTAAAGAATCTATCTAGGGATATAGTGGGCATTTAGACCCCACAAGTCTTTTGCAGGATTTATTAGAATTAGGCCGTGAAAATGAATATCAACATTTCTTCCACTAAAATGTTGCATTTTTTTCAATTTCACAAAGGATAAAGGGGGTAAAAGCACCCCAACATTTGTAAAGCAATTTCTCCCGAGTACGGCAATACCCCACGTGTGGTCATAAATGGTTTTTCATTAGAAAGTAATTAACCCTTTCTGGACTGATCCATTTTTTTCTTTTCCTTTTTAGTTTTTTCCTCCCCGCGTTCCAAGAGCCACAACTTTTTTATTTTTCAGTCAATAGAGCGGTATGAGGGCTTATTTATTGAGGGACGAGCGGTCGTTTTTATTGGTACCATTTTTTGGTACATACAACTTTTTGAGCACTTTTTATTACATTTTTAGGTAGAGCCAAGGTGACCAAAAAACAGTGATTTTGCCGTTTTAAATGCTTTATTTTTCACGTGAGACGCTCCATGCATCACCCCCCCCCACACTACGACATGCTATGTTGTGGTGCGCGCAGGGGTTAATGTGCAGCGGATGGTGCAGAGTAAAAATTACAATTTTCCACTCATATGCCATTTTAGTGCACTACATGTTATGCCCAGTTTGTGCCACTGAAGACGAATACCTCATAAAATATTAAGGGGGTTCTCCTGGGTATGGCGATGCCATATCTATGGGCGTAAACTGGTGTTTGGGCACGCTGCAGGGCTCAGAAGGGAGGGAGCAGCATTTGGCTTTTGGGGCGCAGATGTAGCTTGGTAGTAGTTCTGTTTGGGGTTTTACTGGTGTCTCAATATATAATGTGGGGGCATATGTAATCTGTGCGGGGTACATCAGGGTACATGTTATCTGTGCGGAGTACATCAGGGTACATGTTATCTGTGCGGGGTACATCAGGGTATAATAAGAGGGTATAATAATGCAGTAAATAAATAATAATCCGCAGATATGTGGCCGGTGTCGCACTGATAAAAGGCGCCCGATCTTATCTGCTTTTGGAACACTGCACATTTTGCATCGCCATATTCTGAGAGCCAGAACGGTTTTATTTTTTTTCCACCGGAGCTGGGTGAGGGTTTATTCTTTGCGGGACAATCTGTAGTTTTCATTGGTACCATTTTGGGGTACTAGAAATTTTTTTGATCACGTTTTATTCAATTTTTTGGCAAGCAAGGTGACCAAAAACCATCAATTCTGAAACTGTTTTTTATGGCGTTCACCCTGGGCTATAAATTACCATTATATTTTATACTGCGGGTCGATACGATTACAGCGATACCATACGTATATAACTTTTTGATGTTTTGCAGCGTTTGTGCAATAAAATCACTTATTTATAAAATAAATTCTTTTTTGTGTCACCGTATTCTGAGAGCGACAACTTTTTTTATTTTTCAGTCAAAAATGCGGTGTAAGGGCTTGTTTTTTGCGGGACGGGTTGTAGTTTGTATTGGTACCATTTTGGCGTACATGCGACTTTTTGATCACTTTTTATTGTCGATTTTGGGAGGGGTGGTAACCAAAAAATTGTGATTCGGGCACTGTTTTTCGTTTATTTTTTTCGCGGTGTTCACCGTGCGGGAAAAATAATATTACAGTTTTATAGTCGGGATCGTTACGAACGCGGTGATACCAAATATGTGTACTTTTTTTATCGTGTTAATTTTTTTCCTATAATAAAAGACTTATTATAGGAAAAAAAGCATTCTTTGTTTATATCACTTCTAACTTTTATTTTTACACTTTTTCAAAACATTTTTATTATCTTTTTTTTACTTTTTTTACTTGTCCCACTAGGGGACACTTAGACTTGCAGCTCTGATCGCTGCTGGAACACATTACACTACACACGTAGTGTAATGTGTTGTAACTGTCATTGTGACGTAACTGTCACACTGACATGAAGCAGAGGAGGAACGGCCGGAGGCTGATCCTCCGAGGCTTCCGTACATGGCAACCCGGAGGTCATTGTCTGGCCTCTGGTTGCCGTGAGAAGGATCGCCAGCCCCCGCAAATACATGTGGGGGGCTGCCGATCCGCTGTAAACCTCTTCAATGTGGGGATCGCAATCGACCACCGCATCGAAGGGGTTAATTGCCGATTTCAGCGGCGACAGGCCGCTGATCGGCAACAGGGAGAGCAGGGCTGACACCCTGCACAGTTAACCGCCGCTGCGGTGTAGCGCCGCGCGGCGGTTAACTGTCAAAGCACTGACGTTAATGAACGTCAAGGTGCGCGAAGTTACTGCACACATTGACGTTTATTAACGTCAAGGTGCGGGAAGGGGTTAACAGCCGGTGAGACCAGTAGATGGGAAGACAGCATACAGTGAAGGAAATAAGTATTTGATCCCTTGCTGATTTTTTAAGTTTGCCCACTGTCAAAGACATGAACAGTCTAGAATTTTTAGGCTAGGTTAATTTTACCAGTGAGAGATAGATTATATTTAAAAAAAAACAGAAAATCACATTGTCAAAATTATATATATTTATTTGCATTGTGCATAGAGAAATAAGTATTTGATCAGCTACCAACCATTAAGAGTTCAGCCTCCTCCAGACCAGTTACACGCTCCAAATCAACTTGGTGCCTGCATTAAAGACAGCTGTCTTAAATGGTCACCTGTATAAAAGACTCCTGTCCACAGACTCAATTAATCAGTCTGACTCTAACCTCTACAACATGGGCAAGACCAAAGAGCTTTCTAAGGATGTCAGGGACAAGATCATAGACCTGCACAAGGCTGTAATGGGCTACAAAACCATAAGTAAGACGCTGGGTGAGAAGCAGACAACTGTTGGTGCAATAGTAAGAAAATGGTAGACATACAAAATGACTGTCAATCGACATCGATCTGGGGCTCCATGCAAAATCTCACCTCGTGGGGTATCCTTGATCCTGAGGAAGGTGAGAGCTCAGCCGAAAACTACACGGGGGGAACTTGTTAATGATCTCAAGGCAGCTGGGACCACAGTCACCAAGAACACCATTGGTAACACATTACACCGTAATGGATTAAAATCCTGCAGTGCCCGCAAGGTCCCCCTGCTCAAGAAGGCACATGTACAGGCCCGTCTGAAGTTTGCAAATGAACATCTGGATGATTCTGAGAGTGATTGGGAGAAGGTGCTGTGGTCAGATGAGACTAAAATTGAGCTGTTTGGCATTAACTTAACTCGCCGTGTTTGGAGGAAGAGAAATGCTGCCTATGACCCAAAGAACACCGTCTCCACTGTCAAGCATGGAGGTGGAAATATTATGTTTTGGGGGTGTTTCTCTGCTAAGGGCACATGACTACTTCACCGCATCAATGGGAGAATGGATGGAGCCATGTACCGTCAAATCCTGAGTGACAACCTCCTTCCCTCCACCAGGACATTAAAAATGGCTCGTGGCTGGGTCTTCCAGCACGACAATGACCTGAAACATACAGCCAAGGCAACAAAGGAGTGGCTCAAAAAGAAGCACATTAAGGTCATGAAGTTGCCTAGTCAGTCTCCAGACCTTAATCCCATCGAAAACTTATGGAGGGAGCTGAAGATCCGAGTTGCCAAGCGACAGCCTCGAAATCTTAATGATTTACAGATGATCTGCAAAGAGGAGTGGGCCAAAATTCCATCTAACATGTGTGCAAACCTCATCATCAACTACAAAAAATGTATGATTGCTGTGCTTGCCAACAGGGTTTTGCCACCAAGTATTAAGTCTTGTTTGCCAAAGGGATCAAATACTTATTTCTCTGTGCACAATGCAAATAAATATATATAATTTTGACAATGTGATTTTCTGTTTTTTTTTTTTATATATAATCTATCTCTCACTGGTAAAATTAACCTAGCCTAAAAATTCTAGACTGTTCATGTCTTTGACAGTGGGCAAACTTACAAAATCAGCAAGGGATCAAATACTTATTTCCTTCACTGTATTTCCCCAATCATGATCGGACAAGAGATGTAAAACTTCCAGCCAACCCGCCTTAGCAAGCGGGACCCGTCTAGAGCAGGTTTCCTGCACCAGAGTGGAGTAAATACAGGACATGCACCTAGGATTACCGTTGGTAGAAAATAAACTAATAATCTCTAGCTCTTGCAAAGTATGATGAGGATACCCTGGAAATTGTACAGTAAGGGCGTGTCGGAGCTGCAAATACCTGTAGAAGGACCGAGGGGAAATCTCATAATTATGTTGCAACTGCTCAAAGGTCAACCATAAGTCCTCTTCTATTAAATGTTTCAGGTGGGTAACACCGAGATCCTCCCAAAATTCAGCACCGTCAAGCTGATACAGCTCGCGAAGCATAGGGTTATGCCATAAGGGACAGGATACAAGGGGTCCAGTAATATTAAATAGTTTCTTAAGCGCTGTCCACACCTGTCTTGCCACGAAATGCAGTGGTGTGAGTAGAAATCCTGGCAAGGTTCCTCCCTCAAGGCATACGAGCAGGTCCGACACTCCCCCAAAAAACATTCATCCCCAGCAGGGAACCCCATCGACATCCAGGGGCCCAGATATCTCAGCTGAGAGGCTACATAGTACAGAAAAAAATTTGGAAGAGCCAAACACCCCAGGTCTTTAGGGCGCTTCAACACCTCTAAACTAAGTTTCACTCTGGATCTCGTCCAAAGAAAGGCTGTCAATATGCGATCAAGCGTGGCAAAGAAGGACCTTGGAATGGGAGTCCAGGCGTGCTGAAAAGTATATAAAAGTTTAGGCAAAATTAGCATCTTAACTAGATGAGCCCGCCCAGCAAGTGACAAAGGGAGCCTGCGCCACGCCGCAATTTTATCGCGAACCCAGCCAATAAAAGGGGTGATGTTCAATCGTATAAAATCAGCAGGGGTAGGAGCAATGACAATACCCAAATATTTGAAGGTAGCTACCACCTGCAAAGGGAGGCCTCAAGCCGCTAAATCCGGGCGCATCCCATCCAAGGGGTATAGCACCGATTTCCCCCAATTAATACAAAGGCCTGAGTGGCGACCGAACTCATCAATAATAGACATAGCAGTCATCAAAGAGTGTTGAGTATCTTGCAAAAAGAGGATCAGGTCATCGGCATACAGTGCAAGCTTCGAGGCAGTGCCCCGGCAGGTGAGCCCAAGGACCTCCCCAGAGGATCTAAGATTGATAGCCAGCATCTCAATAGCGAGCGCAAATAGTGCCAGAGACAGGGGGCAGCCCTGTCGAGTACTCCTAAACAGAGAAAAAGTGCCCGACAAACCCCCATTAGTAAGTACATTGGCGGAAGGTGAAGCATAGAGAAGTCGTACCCACTTGCAAAACACATTTCCAAAACCAAATTTCCCCATGCATGCCCACAGGAACTCCCATTCCAAGGAGTCAAAGGCCTTCGCCGCATCAAGAGAAACCATGACTCTATCCCCAACCAAATCATGCACCACTGAGTTATGTATATGTACCCTCCTAAGATTTATAGAAGTAGACTTGGTAGGCATAAATCCCGTTTGGTCATCATGTATTATGTCAAGGGTAACTTTGTTTAGTCTGAGAGCCAGGACCTTAGCCAGTATCTTGCAATCTGTATTAATAAGAGATATCGGCCTATATGATCCACACTCTCCACTATCTTTATCCGGCTTAGAAATGACGACTATGGTAGCATCATACATCGAGGGAGGGAGACATCACTGCAATAAACCTGCATTATATGTGGCCAATAGCTGAGGGGCCAATATCTGCCGGTAGCGGGTATAAATCTCTGGGAGAAGGCCATCATGGACTGGCGCCTTACCTGAAGGAAGGAGGGAGATAGCCTCCGTAATCTCGTCCACAGTTAGGGGAGCATCAAGGGCTTCAATCTGCATAGACGTAAGAGACGGACATGGAAGGGCCTGTAAATAGGCCTTAATGGCAGCAGGAGATACCGTAAGGGTCGAGGTATATAAGTGAGAATAAAACTGACGAAACACATCAGAAACGCCAGAGACAGAGGTGACAGCATTCCCACTAACAGCCTTATTGGACAGTATGGGGGGTGGAGCCGTGAAGGTACTAGCCATATATGCAAGCAGCTTGCTAGACTGATTGCCTAACTCAAAAAACCGTTGCTTACAGAAAAACTGACGGCGCTCAGCCTTCACATGCAAGAGGACATTATAAGCTCTCTGCAGATTCCTCCACGTACCAAAATGAGCCAGGGTAGGGTCTGCAATATAGCTTCGCTCCGCCTCAGACAGTTTATCAGCCGCACTCTCCTCCGATTCTCGCGTCTGCCTCTTAACAAATGAAATAGAAGACCTAAGGCATCCCCTGAAATAGGCCTTAGCGGCATCCCAAGTCAAGGGGTTATCAGCAGGAGGCGGATTAGTAACAAATGGTGTTGTGAGCTGGTCAGGAATTCTATCAGGCTCAGGAAACTGGGATAGCCAGAAGGAATGAAATCCCCAATTACGAGCCATAGGAGGCAATCCAACATCTAGAGAGAGCAGCATGGGTGAGTGGTCAGAAATACCCCTCTGTAGGTACTGAGCATCAGCAACGCTAAGCAGGGTACGAGGAGTACAGAAAATATTATCAATACAAGAGAGAGATCTATGGGTGGGCGAGTAGCAGGAGTACAACAATTCCTGAGGATGGAGATTTCGCCACACATCACCCCGACCGACTGTATCCAGCCACCCTCCCAGCACCGATCTCCCCCCAAAACGTCCCCACCTGGTGATCCGGATAGGTCAATGAAAAGGCCAGAGCCCGATTCAGAACAGACAGATCAGCAGGGGGTGGAATGTATACAAATAACAGGACTAAACAACAGTTGTCTATAGTGCAGGCTATGAACATGTAGCGTCCCTCAGGGTCAGACTGGACAGACGTTATGTCAAAACTAAGTCTATTACGCACAAGCACCACCACCCCCCTTGAATAGGAAGAATGACAAGAGCTATGCAGCCAACCCACCCATCTTTGCCTCAAAGAGGGGATGTTCTGCAGCATGAGATGGGTTTCTAATAGGCACACGATGTCAGGAGAGTGAGGTTGTATAAAGGAGAATACAAGATTTCTTTTAAGCGGGTTATTCATGCCCCTGACATTCTAGACTATCAATTTAAGCAGCGGACTAGCCATAGCAGAACAGCATACAGTAAATCATGACATAGTTACACATCTCACCCCGAAAGCCTGTAGCAGGTTGGTCAAGATATACAATTATATACATGCAATGCAGTATCAGAGCAGATAAAACAGTCCCATAGCTCACAGTGTAGTATAGCACATGTCCGAGTAAGATGCACATTGTAAGATACAAAAACAGTCCCGCGTCCCCCCAACAACCCACTCCCACCCCACCTACACTAATTCTCAAAACGCATAAGTTTGGATCCAGAACAGTTAACATGAGGTTTCTAGCTAAGTTGCGACAGGGTCGCTGAGGCAATATCTATCTTTAGATCATAGGAAAGTACTCACAGATCCAGGACAGCTGTAGGAAGATCAGCAGACCACCCAGCAGGCAAAATGAAAGATGAAAAAGCCCTCTTACAAGCAAGGATCCTACATCAAGCAAGGAAAGGATGTATTGCGGGCTAGAGAACACCAGGCTTGGCCAGAGAAATGCAGGAAAAGCACAGCACAAGGGCCACGAGCCGAGGCCCGCGGAAGGCCATCCAGCCAGGAGGAGACCTCAGCAGGGCATTCAAAGAAGTGAGCCTTGCCCCTCCATTGCACACGCAGCAGGAAAGGGCATGGAGTACTGGAGATAAGCCTCCCTCAGCCTCTTCTTAACTGCAGTGAATGAGGCCCCTTTCTTTTGCAGCTCAGCCGAGAAGTCGGGAAAGAAGGAGACACGTGAGTTATCCAGAGTAATATCACCCTTGCTTCTTGCCATAGCCAGAATCTTGTCCTGGTCTTTGCAGTTGAGGAGTCTCGTGAGGAAAGCCCGTGGGGGGCGTGGGGTTCCAGGAGGCAGAGGCCTAGTGGGGACCCTGTGGGCCCTTTCCACCACAAAGGCCGGAGAGAAGGCATCATCTCCAAACAACTCAGGCAGCCAGCAGTCAGCAAACTTTTCCGGGTGCTGACCCTCCATCCGCTCCGGCAGACCAACCACCCACACATTGTTCCTGCGCAGGCGGTTCTCTAGGTCATCCGCCTTGAGCCTCCAGGAGGCAGCCGCCGCCGCCAGACCATCCACCTTCACAGTCAGTGGCAGAAGTCTGTCTTCCACATCAGAGACGCGTGCCTCAACCTCTGTGGTGCGCTCCCTCAGGGACTGAACATCCTGTCAGAGGAGACCGGGATCCACATGCACTTCTTCAATATTACCGGTAAGTGTTGTTTGGCAAGACGTGATAGCTTCCAGCAGCGTGTGCGACACCTGCTGTAGCGTGATGACCGGCGACTCAACAGCCGCGGGTGCTTGCCCCTGGGGAACACCCGTCTTCACAGCAGAGGAAGAGCCGGCGCCATCTTTGCAGGACTTGCGCGCAAACAATTCCAGGGCTTGTGCCGGCATGGCAGGACTGATCTTCACCATTCCAAGGTACCGGAGGAAGCCAGGTAAGTGCAGCAACAAGATGCGTTGGTTCTGTCAGGAAAATCGGAGAAATATGAGCCAGAATGGGCAATCAGGATAGCAGATGGACGGAGCTCAGCACAGAGACGTCTGCTAACATAGTAAGCTAGGCCACACCCCCTTAAGGCAGGAACTTTAATGAGTTCCGTCGGGTTTCTGTTGAGGTGTCCGTTGTTTTACTGGAAACAATAGTGCAGCATACTGCGCTATTGTTTCCGATATTCCTGGCTGGATCTGTGATAGAGGCCCCTAATGGAGCCTCCATCACAGATGTGTTAACATGTGAATTAGAAGCTCCGTTAGTGGCCTCCATCAGGGATCCGGCAGAGATAACCAGAAACAATAATGCAGCATGCTGCGCTACTGTTTCCGGTAAAACCATGGACACCCTGACGGAAAGTGGACGGAACCTATTAAAGTCAATGAGTTCTATCGGCCGCTGGTGGTGTCCGAGGTGCAATGGAAATGTTGCTTCCAGTATTCCTTTGTTTTGCGCTTTTGAAGGAGTAGCGGGGCAGTTAGGCGGGGCGGTTGGGCCTCATTGGCAGCAGTCATTTGCGGGTGTGGGGCGGTTGGGCCCCCATGACTTTTATTTGGTAAAAATAAATGGGCCCCTGCAATGTAAGAATGGGCAGGCAGAGAGGCTATAATTAGCGGCAGCATGCGGTAGCAGCGGTTAGCGGGTCCCCCTTTTACATACATTTGGTTTGGGCCCCAGAAAGCAGTACCCCTAGTATTGCCCTGATAGCGGCCCTGCCAATGTGTATGGGGGTGTCACCACTCTCTCCAAACGACAGATGTTTGAGTAATAAAGGATCGGGCATGTTGTATTTCAACATGCCCGTACCCCTGTACTCACGGGAGCTGCTGCCAAAAGAGACAAAAGTCAAATTGCAGTAGAAATACAATTCACAGTATTCTTATGGGGATCTTTTCTCCCTTTTAACTAAAAAAAAAGGCCCTATGAAAACTTCCCAAACCTTTACTTTTGAAACGTTTTCTTATTCCATCGTCTGATATTCATTTCCATTTAGAACTCTGAAGATCGAAAATTGTATTTTATTCCAGTTAGTTTTGCAGCCAACTCTGGTAGTTGAGTGATAGCTGTTGGTGGCCGAATAGTTTAGGATGCATTCTGTTTGATGCAATATTCTTTCTTTTAGTGTTTTAGAAGTCATTCCTGATTGTAGAGCAAACATCTAAAATGCATTACTTTAGACATATGCTTAGTAGCAAAATGTTTTTATCTTTGTGTTTTTTTTATATTATATTATATTATATTTAGGATGATACCTTTAGCAGAAATAACTTAGAACCTGATGATAATAGGAAGAAAGACAAGGGCTAATCTCCACTTCTCCTCTTGTATGTAACTCAGTATCGGTTATTTACTTTTACTTATGATTTCTTTAGTGTTGGCTGCTTTTTATCTCTATACCATTAGATCAGTGTCTACAGCTTCCTGTCTCATAAATTACGGACTCTGTTGCGACGTCCCTTCTATTACTTTACATTTTAGCTCTGCTTATGACAATGCAACCAGAGCCCTAAACCTGATCCACCATGTCAGATGAACTTTGTACCCTTAACTTCTCAACACTATAAAGGCTTTTAACTAGATAAACAGTGTTTTTTTTTTTTTTTCAAACACCAGTATGGGTCACACAATGAACTTTTAGATTGTCTCTATTTCACCCCCTCAGAAATGATAAAATGATATCCCCTGTTGACGCAATCCTGTGCAAAATATATGAAAACCAATACAGGATAGTCTATAAGCTCAATAAAAATAATACTTTATTTCATTTCTTTTAAAATGTAATATGAAATGTTAAATACTTTTGTGTCAAAAAGACAAAAGTATAATAGGTATGATACCTTTATTGGCTAACCATAAAAGTTTTATATACAACCTTTCAGAGCACAGAGGCTCCTTCTTCAGGCAGTTTACAAATGAATGACTTGGAAAAAAGCACAACATTTAGATGTTACACAAAGACAATTAGTACATGAAGTGATATATCATTAAGATAAGCCGGGGCAATAAAACTGAGGTTATAGTGGTGATGACTTAGGAGTTAAGGCATCTGGAGTTAGTCTGATGGGGGACGTGACGTGTGTCCATGTAGTCGCTCATAAATCTTGGTGTTAGATTGAGGCCTTGTGCTTTTTTCTAAGTCATTCATTTGTAAACTGCCTGAAGAAGGAGCCTCTGTGCTCTGAAAGCTTGTATATAGAACTTTTATGGTTAGCCAATAAAGGTACCTATTATACTTTTGTCTTTTTTGACACAAAAGTATTTAACATTTCATATTTTCTCTGGCTTACACGGTACTACACTATTTTTTACTGTACTTTTTAAAAATGTAACAATGCATATAAAAATGAATCTACACTGATGAACAGATAAGTTCGCCACACTAGGAAATAACATATATCAACACTATACAGAGCTATCTATTATCAGTACATATGATAACTACTCAGATGTATGTATAGTGGTAAAACTAAAAGGAGAAAGACTTGTATATCAGTGGCTAGCCTGTGGGCATACATATGATAACAGTATAATTTAAGTAACATGGAATTTACTCAACTCCCATTTAGAAATGGGCAATGTGTTGCCACATGTAAAATGCTAAAGTGCAGAAGCTGATCGCAAACTCACCACAGTCCCTCCCATAGTAACATAAACACTGCTAGCCGGTCATGCCTGATTCTCTGGAATGGCGTCCTACCCCGATGCGCGTTTTGGCAAGCGCCTTCATCTGGGGACATTAGGAAGAAACACAAGGGCTAACTGATCTCCACTTCTCCTCTTGTATGTAACTCAGTATCGGTTATTTACTTTTACTTATTATTTCTTTAGTTTTGGCTGTTTTTTATCTCTTTACCATTAGATCAGTGTCTACAGCTTACTGTAGCTTTCTGTCTCATCAATTGTGGACTCTGCGGCGATGTCCCTTCTATTGCTTTACATTTTAGCTCTGCTTATGACAATGCAACCGGAGCCCTAAATCTGGTTAAAAATTATATAAAATTGATAAAATTATATCCCCTGTTGACGCAATCCTGTGCAAAATATATTAGACTGAAGGTTTGATCGGTGTGTCAACAGACATCCTTCAATCACTTGCCCAGATCCAAATCCATAAGTTATATCAATATATCGGAGAGAAGTAGGAGACACAAAGACATGCCTGTATACCCAAAAATCCTTTTCTGGTTAATTGATAGAATGTAGCTACAATAGTATCTCACAAAAGGGGAGTAGGCTCTAGCTCAGCCAATCACATACGATGAGGAGTTGGTCGGGCTCAACCTCAATCGCAAGTAAGATGACGTTCTTATGGGAAATCATGACTAAGGCACAAACTTCTGATAACAGCCCTACATATGCAACATCACCACAACGTCACCAGGTCTAATCTCATAACAGAGAATGGTAAATAAAAGAGTTCCCAGAAGGTATGAGATGTCAGGACCAATTCTCATAATGAAGAAATGGTAAACATATAAATTCTTAGACAGTTATGACGTCCCAAGCATATTTCTCATAACAAGGAATTATAAACATAGCTAAGAATGTTAACCATATGAGTGTCCAGACAATCCCAGCATAAATTTAATTTTACAGAGAAACAGATGATTCTTCAAAATATAAAATTGATTCTTCATAGGATTCTTCATACAAAATGGAGTCACTTAAACACATTTTACTCACTTTCACATCCCCTTCCCTAAAATGAACAATATTAATTTTAACCATGGAACCAATACACTGGTTCATATGGGAAAATACATATACTAAGAGGGTAATATAGGGTGGGAAAGACTATAAAATTGAATTGTATGATGAGGATCTCCTCTTCTTCATCACACAACTAAGTTCCTCCTTTCCTAATCTAATAAAATTATATATATATATACAGGGTGGGCCATTTATATGGATACACCTAAATAAAATGGGAATGGTTGGTGATATTAACTTCCTGTTTGTGGCACATTAGTATATGGGAGGGGGGAAACTTTTCAAGCTGGGTGTTGACCATGGCGGCCATTTTGAAGTCGGCCATTTTGTATCCAACTTTCGTTTTTTCAATGGGAAGAGGGTCATGTGACACATCAAACTTATCGAGAATTTCACAAGAAAAACAATGCTTGGTTTTAACGTTACTTTATTCTTTCATGAGTTATTTACAAGTTTCTAACCACTTATAAAATGTGTTCAAAGTGCTGCCCATTGTGTTGGATTGTCAATGCAACCCTCTTCTCTCTCACTCTTCACACACTGATAGCAACACCGCAGAAGAAATGCCTCCCGATCTGACCCCCTTAGACTTTTATCTTTGGCGTCATCTGAAGGCAATTGTCTATGCTGTGAAGATACGAGATGTGCAGCAACTGAAACTACGGATACTGGAAGCCTGTGCTAGCATTTCTTCTGTGGTGTTGCTATCAGTGTGTGAAGAGTGGGAGAAGAGGGTTGCATTGACAATCCAACACAATGGGCAGCACTTTGAACACATTTTATAAGTGGTCAGAGACTTGTAAATAACTCATGAAAGAATAAAGTAACGTTAAAACCAAGCACATCATTGTTTTTCTTGTGAAATTCTCGATAAGTTTGATGTGTCACATGACCCTCTTCCCATAGAAAAAACTAAAGTTGGATACAAAATGCCCGACTTCAAAATGGCCGCCATGGTCAATACCCAGCTTGAAAAGTTTCCCCCCTCCCATATACTAATGTGCCAAAAACAGGAAGTTAATATCACCAACCATTCCCATTTTATTTAGGTGTATCCATATAAATGGCCCGCCCTGTATATATTATATATACTCATATATATATATAAAATTTACAATATTGTATTTTAAGATCAGTTTTCAGAAATCAGAGGTCCTCAACCTCTCCATCTCTTCGCATGTAGTATCTTAAAGAAGCTCTGTCACCACATTATAAGTGCCCTATATCCTACATAAGGAGATGGGTGCTATAATGTAGGTGACAGTAATGCTTTTTATTTAAAAAAACGATCTATTTTTACCACTTTACTAGCGTTTTTTAATTTATGCTAATGAGTTCCTTAATGCCCAAGTGGGTGTATTTTTACTTTAGACCAAGTGGGCGTTGTACAGAGGAGTGTATGACGCTGACCAATCAGCGTCCTGCACTCCTCTCCATTCATTTACTCAGCGCATAGGGATCCTGTTAGATCCTTATGTGCTGTCTTATACTTACACATTAACAATACTGAAGTGTTTAGACAGTGAATAGACATTCCACGGAATGTCTATTCACAATCTCTGCACTTCGTTACTCTGTCTGTGGTCTAAAGTAAAAATACGCCCACTTGGGCATTAAGCAACTCATTAGCATAAATCTAAAAACGCTAATAAAGTGGTAAAAATAGATAGTTGTTTTTTTAAATAAAAAGCACCGCTGTCACCTTCATTATAGCGCCCATCTCCTTATGTAGGAGATAGGCCACTTATAATGTGGTGACAGAGCCTCTTTAATTGTCTGCATCCTTCCTAATCAGGTGGGATTTTATTTAATTAAAAGCCTGCGCATCCTTCTATTGCATGAGTTCTTGAAGATCTCCTCTCTAACTTTGTGCCCCTATTGGTTACTGTCGAAGTGATCTGGGCAGATGGTTGAAATCTTAATTTGCTGCTGTTATATTGTCATATTTATATTATATACTTTTCAAGCATTGCTCACAAAGGTACCTAAATCCTTTTTTATATCTAAAAAAAATTGAGAAATTTCATACGGACAACCAACGCCTCTGTGCTTGTGAAACAATGGGAAGTTGACCTAAGGGCATGCCCCCACGTGGCGGATTTCCTCCGCAACTGTCCGCATCAATGCCGCACCTAATCCGGGTTGCGGATTACGGCTGCGGATCTGCCCAAAATGTGCAGTAAATTGATGCGGACTAGCTGCTGCGGACTGCGGGAAAAGTGCTTCCCTTCTCCCTATCAGTGCAGGATAGAGAGAAGGGACAGCACTTTCCCTAGTGAAAGTAAACGAATTTCATACTTACCGGCCGTTGTCTTGGTGACGCGTCCCTCTTTCGGCATCCAGCCCTACCTCCCTGGATGACGCGGCAGTCCATGTGACCGCTGCAGCCTGTGATTGGCTGCAGCCGTCACTTAGACTGAAACGTCATCCTGGGAAGCTGGACTGGAGACAGAAGCAGGGAGTTCTCGGTAAGTATGAACTTCTATTTTTTTACAGGTTGCTGTATATTGGGATCGGTAGTCACTGTCCAGGGTGCAGAAACAGTTACTGCCAATCGCTTAACTCTTTCAGCACCCTGGACAGTGACTATTTACTGACGTCTCCTAGCAACGCTCCCGTAATTCCGGGAGCCCCATTGACTTCCTCAGTCTGGCTGTAGACCTAGAAATACACATAGGTCCAGCCAGAATGAAGAAATGTCATGTTAAAAAAGCAAGACGCATCCGCAGCACACATAACATGTGCATGACAGCTGTGGACTTCATTGCGGAATTTAGAATCTCCATTGAAGTCAATGGAGAAATTCCGCCATGAGTCCGCAACCAGTCCGCCACTGCTCCGCAACAGACAGAGCATGCTGCGGACACCAAATTCCGCTCCGCAGCCTATGCTCTGCAGCGGAATTTTATGCATCGTCTAAACGAACACTTCTAAATTTAAGTGGAAGTCAATGGAGAAACGGCTCCGCTGCGGATTAACGCTGCGGAGTGTCCGCAGCGGAATTCAAGTGAAATTCCGCCACGTGTGAACCCAGCCTAAAGATTACTTTTCAAAGCTGTCTTTAACTTGTAGTTAATTTTAAAAAGAGGGATATAAGATCTTATATTTCTGGTGCTGAATCCCTTTCCAGCAAGCCACTATTACACTGTTTGATTTTGGCTCGTTTGCTCCTGTCACAAGGAGCTATGTATGGGGGCAAGCGCTCGTTACACCGATCGCTCGTCCCCATACGTTATCATCATGTCGGCAGCGCGTCTCCCCGTTTACACAGGAAGTTGTGCTGCCGACAGCGATAATATTTAACTTTTTTAAAACGATACGATCAGCAGATGAATGAGCGTTTGCTCATCCATCTGCTGATCACTGCATTGTTTACACAGGGCAATTATCGCCAACGAGCGTTCTATGGACGCTTGCCTGCCCGATAATCGCTCAGTGTAAAACCCCCTTATACTCTAATGCCATTTATTTCACCACTGTGTTAAAGATACGACTTGGAGACTGGAACAATCCTCCATGCTCTAGACTGCTATCTTACAGTAGGTTTGACATATTGTTACTTCCAGATTTAAAGATTACGCACTGCCTTGTTCTCAAGTATTGTTGCTACTTTACAACATTGACAGACATACCAAAAAGGACCTACAAGAAATTTGTAATTCAAGACATAATAATAATGCCACAGCATGTGTCTTTCTTCTAGGGTAGCAGTGTCACTACTTAAAGAAGGTGTCACAACATTTTTTTATTTATTTGATGTGTTTTAAAGTTATGGGCATATTTTATTTAAATTATTTTAATGTGTTCCCTAATGTAACTTTAATTATTTCTGCCTTTTTACTTTTGTGGGGGCAGCCATCTTTATTAGCATCTGTGTGTGTGTGTCTCTGCACAGACACAGATGCTATACGGCATACCCAGAGCATAGGAGACTAAGGACGGGAGCCGAATCTATCTCCTATGATGGACTCATTCTAGCTGTGAACTGCGCATGCTCTGTGGCATGTGCTGTTCACAGCAACCGTCGATTTCAAGATGGAAAACGGGCATCAGTTTGTTGTAGAGAGGCAGCCCCTGCAGGGGCTGTTGCCAATTCAAATGAATTGCCGGGCCCCACCTGCAATACAGGACCGACAATCATCTGTTTTGAAGGGGCCACAGCACTCGTAGTAGCGCTGCTTCCCCTTCATTTCAACCTGCTGGTACTGTGAATCGCGTTCTCAGTAGGAATAGGGAATGAACCCTACTGCGGCACTACCTGGCTGATTATGAAAAAATGTATACATAATTGAAGAAAACAACGTGGGGTCCCCCCATTTTTCATAACCAGACAGATAGCTTAAAGCAGCCGCAGCCTGGCATTACCAGGGTGGGAAGGGCCACTGATTTTGGCCCTTTCCAGCCTCATAATACCAGCCTGCAGCCACCCCAGTGTCTGACCATCGCTCCAGGTGGTCGGGTACTGGATCGTACCTGGCTCTTCCCGATACTCCTGGTGGCGGTGGGTACCAGGGTAATAATGAGGATTAGTGCGAGCCTTTTTATTGGCTAACACTTAGCTCCACCTTAGTAATGGATGTCGTCAAACAGACAACTGCCATTACTAAGGTGCTAATAAAGTATTAAAAAAACACAGACATAAAAAAACATTTTTTTACTGAAATGAAAACTCCCCCCACACAACCCTCTTTGACCATTTTATTGAACAAAAAAACATAGATCATTGAAGTAGTCCAATGAATCTACGACATAGTCCAAATGGTCCAGCAGAACCTGCAAAACAAAATAAAAAAAATAGCAGTATGAAAAAGAAAACAATTTTATACTTTTACGATGTATATGATATACTAGTCTTGTGTCTGCTTTCTTTTCTCTGTGCTGCAATAGAAACTAGAGGTCAATGAAAAATAATTCCCCTTCATGTAAGGGCATGGCCAGACGTAGCGGATTTGCTCTGGAATTCCGCTGCTGCGGACACTCCGCAGCGGAAATCCGCTGCGGACCCGTTTCTCCATTGCCTTCCACAGCTTTGTGGTTGGGTTCGTTTGCACGTTGCGGACAATTCCGCTGTGGAGCATAGGCTGCGGTGCGGAATTTGGTGTCCGCAGCATACAATGGTTGTTGCGGACGTGTGGCGGACTGGTTGCGGACTCATTGCGGAATTTCTCCATTGACTTCAATGGAGATTCCAAATTCCGCAATGAAGTCCGCAGATGTTATGTAGATGTTATGTGTGCTGCGGAGCGTATTGTTTTTTTAACATGAGATTTCTTCATTCTGGCTGGACCTATGTGTATTTCTAGGTCTACAGCCAAACTGAGGAAGTCAATGGGGCTCCCGTAATTACGGGTGACTACGTGTGTGCACCCTTAATTACGAGATCGTTGCTAGGCGACGTCAGTAAATAGTCACTGTCCAGGGTGCTGAAAGAGTTAAGCGATCGGCAGTAAATGTTTCTGCACCCTGGACAGTGACTACCGATCACAATATACAGCAACCTGTAAAAAAAATAGAAGTTCATACTTACAGAGAACTCCCTGCTTCTTCCTCCAGTCCGACCTCCCGGGATGACGTTTCAGTCTAAGTGACGGCTGCAGCCAATCACAGGCTGCAGCGGTCAAATGGACTGCCGCGTCATCGAGGGAGGTCGGGCTGGATGCCGAAAGAGGGACGCGTCACCAAGACAACGGCCAGTAAGTATTAAATTATTTTACTTTTACTAGGGAAAGGGCTGTCCCTTCTCTCTATCCTGCACTGATAGAGAGAAGGGAAGCCCTCTTCACCTCAATACGCAACGGCTAGTCCGCATCAATTTAATGCCCATTTTGGGCAGATCCGCAACAGAATCTGCAACGCAGATTCTGTGCGGCATTGATGCGGACAGTTGCAGAAGAAATCCACCACGTCTGGGCATGCCCTAACTCTGCTACCTGTCAACTAAAATGACATCCACCACAGAGAAAAATGTTTCCCCGTCATGTCTAATTCACTGGTGTCTATTTGTGGTACTACACCAAGGGGAAACATTTTTCCCTCTGACGGAAGATTTTTCCGTTGACAGGTAACAGAGTTATATAATGGAGAATTATTTTTCCCTGTCATGTCTAATTACTAGGTAACGCTTTCATTGTATTTCTCCACGGGGAAACATTGTTCCCTCTGGCGGATCATTTTTCCAATGACAGGTAACAGAGTTACACGACAGGAAAAAATAATTCCCCATCAACTTACTCTGCTACCTGTCAACGGAAAAGTCATCTGACAGAGGGAAAAATGTTTCCCCATCATGTCTAATTCACAGGTGTTTTTTTGTGGTATTCCCCATGGGGACACCTTTTTCCCAATGGCGGATGACTTTTTAGTTGACAGGTAGCAGAGTTACATAATGGGGAATTATTTTTCCCTGTCATTTCTAATTTCTAGGTGACGCTTTCATTGTACTTCTCCAAGGATAACCATTTTTCTCTCTGGCAGATGATTTTTCCTTCGACAGGTAGCAGAGTTAAACAGGAAAAATAATTCCCCATCAAGTAATTCTGCTACCTGTCAACTGAAAAGTCATCCACCAGAGGAAAACCATTTTTTCCCATGGAGGAGTACGATAAAAGCATCTTCTGGTAATTAGACATGACAGGGAAAAATAGTTCCCCAACAAGTAACTCTGCTACTTGTCAACTGAAAAGTCAACCGACAGAGGGAAAAAAAATTCTCATCATGTCTGATTCCCAGGTGTTTTTTGTGGGACTCCACCATGGGGAGACATTTTTCCCTCTTGCGGACGATTTTTCCATTGACAGGTAGCAGTTACACAACAGGAAAAATAATTCCCCATCAAGTAACTCTGCTACCTGTCAACTAAAAAAGTCATCCACCACAGGTTCTATCCACTTGACTTCTGTCATTCTCAGCCTTTTGGCATCTCCTGTAGTTGCTGCTGCCGTGATCAGCATGCCCTACCATTGTACATTCACTCACAAAATGGTGCTGCACATTGCTAGTCAATTTGAAGACACCTCCTCCTGGCTTGTAGCCAAAATAGGGAGGGGTGGGGAGTGTGGTCACTGCTAGGGAGAGTGTCTCTCCCACATTTACAGCAACCATGAGTCAGGTTGTTTTACCTTATTCACCTTGCTGTAATTATTGGATGTGCTGCCTCTGGTGGCCAACATAGAAAAACATGTCAAATTATTATTTAATTTTTCATATTTCCCACCTAGTGAAAAAAAAAAAAAAACACCCAAAAACTAAAAAAATCTAATAAAAATAAGTAACTTAATAATAAAAAATATTCAACTTGTGACACATTCCATTTAACTGGTTGCCGACACAGGACGAGAATGCTCGTCCTGAGCGGCGAGTACTTCGTGCATTAGGATGAGCATTCTCGTCCTGTGTGACAGCCGTCTCTGCGGGCGATCGAGAGCGGGGCAACGGCTGTAATACACAGCCACGGCCCCGCTCTGACAGCGGAGAGGAGAGAAACATCTTCTCTCCGCCGTTAACCCTTTGAACGCCGCGATGACAGCTGATCGCGGTGTTCAAGGAGAGGGTGCTGCACATTGATCGCGTCACAGAAGATAACTGATGCGATCAAAGCCCACAACTCGTATGGCCAGACAGCCCAGGGTCCAGTGAAGGACCCCAGGGCTGTCTGAACATATTTCCTGTTGTTAGGGCATACTGAGGTATGCCCTAACAACTGCCTGTGTACGATCAGTTACAGGCTAATGTACTGGCATACAGATCTATGCCAGTGCATTACAGTTACAAAATAAAAATCAAAATGATAAATCCCTTTATGGGATTAAAAAAAAAAGTTAAATGAATGTAAAAAAAAAAGAATGATAAATAAATAAATAAAAAGTAAATAAAATACACAGAAACACTTTTTTTTATAATAAATAAACTTTTTAAAATATAAGTCCCAAAACATGAAATAATATAGACATATTTGGTATCGCCACGACCGTAACAACCTGTACAACAAATGTGTAACATTATTTATGATGATCGGTGTATGGTGTAAAAAAAAAAAAAAATTAAAACTGCAGCGGAACTGCTTTTTTTCTGCAATTTCGCCAAAATAAAAATGTATAGAAATTAAACGATAATGTATTTGTACCAAAAAATGGTACCTACATAAAGTACAACTCGTCCCGCAAAAAACAAAGTCTCATACAACTATGTCGTACAAAAAATAAAAGAGTTATGAGCGTCGGGATGCAAAGAGGGAGATCTAAAAAAATTGCTCTGTCTTCAAGGCCAAAATTGGCCATGTCCTTAAGGGGTTAAGTTGCATCACTAATTTAATAAAATCCAAGAGGTAATGCACATGAAGGAATTGACTACTCACCCAAAAAATTTCTCTGAAGAAGTGTTTTGATTATACAGAGTTTAATTCCAGAACACAAGTTTACTTTGCTAATTTTTTAACTCTTTTCTCAATTCTGTTTCCTTCTCTTTCATCATTTCCATTTTTCCTTTCTAATTTCTTTTTTTTTAACCTTGTTTGTTCTCCCCTGTCCCTCTATCGCCCATACCAGTCTGTGCTCCAACCCATCGACTACTTGTATGTTCCTTCACCCCAGGTTTGAGCTGCCCTCCCTGAATGTAGCCAGATGTTGCATTCCTATCAGCTACTCCATCCTCCTTCCTCAGGCCCAGTGGCTTGTTGCCCTGTTCTCCTTATTTAATCGACTGGGAATAATAGTAAGGAAAATTTCCAAGTCCTTTTCTTCTTATGCCATTGTAAGCACTTTCCTTAGTATATGTTGCATATCAACTGTATCTCCAAAAAAAAGAGGGAATAAAATTCATCTTGTTGAACACATTTTTCCATATGCAAACATATTTATCACTTTGTCAGACAATCAATTTACTTGATCCTTAACCCGATCCATGTAATTACATCAAAGACCACATCACATGCTCCATTGATTGCACAAGTCTGTAGGTTGAAATAAAAAGATAAATACAGTCTATCTATCTATCTATCTATCTATCTATCTATCTATCTATCTATCTATCTATCTATCTATCTATCTATCTATCTATCTATCTATCTATATTTTACAAAATAGTGTTCAACATGAGTGGTTGCTATGTTATACACTTTGAACATAACAGATGTAGCAGAGCTTAGCCTGTCTCTTTTTTGCGGTTTGATTTCTGATAACGCAGGTCTACCAGAAATCTTATGTAAAACCACTAATTACATACAGTTGCAAAAAAAAAAAAGAAAGTAAACCTTTTTGGAATTACTTGAATTTCTGAATTGATTAATAAGAAAATGTGGTTTGATTGTTATCGACGTCACAACTACACACAAACACAATGTAAGTAGACTAATAACACACAGACTATTGTATTGTTCATGTCTTTTATTGAGTACATTGAGTAAACATCCGAAGAGGGGGAAAGTAAGTGAACCAGGGCTCCCACCAGTAATTTCTGGGCCCCATGCTACCAAAAACGCTGGCCCTTGCCCCCCATTGTGGTGGAATTGATTATATATATATATATATATATATATATATATATATATATATATATATAATAAGGTCAATCGGTGTGTTTGGTGAAACTTTATAGTTACTTTTTATTAATAAATATTTTAACTTTTTGAGATACAGCTGCTTTGTATCCTGTATACAGAGCAGCTGTATCATTTGCTTAGACTTGCATCCGTCAATCCCGCGGACCCTTTTTCTAGAATGTAAAGAGTAGAGAAAAGAGGCAGGAGCAACCAATAAGATATGAGGGTGGGCACAATCTGTTTCTTGGGGCCTGTATAGTTATACTTAGGGTACCAAAATGGCCCTGATGATGTTATATACCTGTTCCTTTAATCTAGGCCTTATTGTTTCTCGTTTGCTGTGACAGATAGTAGCGGAAGGCCCCATCTTATTACACTTGTGGCCGGGCCCTATACGGCATCTCTGTGTTAATGACATCTCCAAGAGCTAATTGGCAAAATAAAATTCAAATAAGGAGATGAGATTTTAAGTGTAGGTTTCACAGGTGATTTGCTTATTAAATAAACGCACACAAAGCCTGGTTCTTCTCAAGAAAGATTGGTTAGTGTGAACCATGCCTCGAGGCAAACAACTGTTAGAAGACCTCCAAAGACGTGCTATAGAGACACATGAAGTCTTATAGACAGTGACATGTTATAGAGACGTCACTGTCAATATATGGAGCTTCCAGACGTATACATTTAACATTTGATTGTGAAGGATGCCATACATTGGTGTCACGGTGCGGGGTTTGGACACACTGGGCCGTACCGTGTAGCGGAATAGCAGCTGGCCAAACAGGTACAATGCAATGTCTGTAGTTCAGAAAGGGTACCTGAGGCAATGTAGACAGTATCGGTGGATTCAGACTAAGATGAGGCTCGAACAGTAGACGGACACCCGGCAGGGTGCAACACAATAGATGCAGCGGAGTACACAACACGACTCCAACTCTTGAATGCACAGAGGTACGGTAGCACAGGGTACAGGCAGTAGTGTGCTCGTACTAGCCCTTTAAGGCCGTGCATGCGCGGGCACGCGCGCCCTGCGGGAGACAGTGTCCGGACCAGGAAGTGAGTGCCGGCGTCTCTGAGGAGGGAGATGCCACCGGGAACTCACTTGTCCATGGCCGCAGCCGTCAGAGGGTAAGTCAGGACGACGGTCCTCGGCCATAGACATTACAGTTGACATCCGTCACCCATAGACTCCCATGTTAATAAAAACAAAAACATATACCGTGCAGTGTACTTTTTTGCGGGATAAAGTAACGTAGTCTACTATACTATTCCATACTTTAAAAAAAAAAGTATACTGCGTATATCAGCCTGACGGAGGCCAAAATGACGCTTTTTTGGTCTCCGTCAAACTAAAGTAGCCTTATGGACACGCGGTTTGCAGAAGGCCTAAGACACCATACCTAGATTATGTAGCATTTTCAAGAAAAAGCATTATTCTAGAAAGCCAACCCAAACAGTAAGGACAAATGTTGCCATTATATAATTTTAAATGGCATTTGCTGACTTTCAGCAAAAGAAAATGTAATTCTTCAAGCACATGGCTATGTTACAGCTCCATAATGCAACATTCATAGAAGTCTATGGGGCCACACTGCATTCTGTTTTCCTTTGATTTCATATAAGGGTACACAGAGTTTTTTCTGAAGGGCTTACATTTGAAAAATAATTGTATGCGCCATCAGATGCCATATTACAGAGGTATTCGCACGTAGCATTGTTGACAAGGTAGAATAGCTTCTTTATAAGGTGTTGTATGGAGGCACCATACGGTGGCACATGGAGGGTTTATGGCTTTGTAGTATGTAACTCTACGGACTCTGTGTGCCTTTGTACAAGCCTCCGCAAATACTGCTTTTACACATGAACCCTTGCATCAATACGTACGAAAGGCTATTCCGCCAAGTTATTTTTATAATTTGCATATAGCATGTAAGGGTTTGGACCTCTCACATGAAACATACTAAAAAATAGCACCTTGTATTTTGAAACATTTAAAGTTTGCATGCCCTTGATATAAATGATAAGACAAGAATTACCATTAAAAATTTTAATGGTCAAAGAGGGACACTTAGGACATCTTAAAACACTGATTCTGGCAGGATTTAGGCGCTTATTCCATGCCTAAATCCTTACAGAATCTGCAAACAATCTGACAATCTGAGTGGGTTATAAAATCCCTTTTTTAGGCAATCGGGAAAGTATCGGCATGGAAAAATGAATGCGGTGCAGATTATAAAATCCATCGCATGTTGATTATTGACACAGATTCCTCGCTGAAAAGCTGCCGATTCGCTTCAGTGATTTTCAAAGTAGCTAATCTGCTTGCGGATCCGCCGCCGGCATAAATCTGAGTTTTTGCTGCAGAAAAAAGGACATTTGGAAGGTCTGTGCAAATAGTAACACAGGTTACCATGGCTTCACAGATCTAACGCAGGTAAAATTGCGGGACTACTGTGACCAGAACGCGATCACAATGGTAAGGTATTCCGTGATTTTGCTACGACTAGCGCATGGCTGAAAGTTGCCATGTAGCTTGGTTTTATAAAGCTATTTCTTCTTTTCATGAGAGTGTTACATGACTTTTCCCTCTAAAAGTTTTATAAAAATAGGACATACAAGAAAAATACTAATAGTAAAAATACCTTTTATGTAATCCACAAGATTTTACTTACCAAACATACCGTATTTAACATAATGGATTTTATTATTTATTGTTGTTTACACATACAGAGTTTACATCAAATACATCATATATCAATTCTTAATGGCTGACTCTGTACAGAGGGGTTTATCAATATGTACAGGTATTTGAAAAGTAGAAGTTCACACTTTTAGTTATTATAAAGAACTACTGATCCAAGCAAAATCTCATGAAACTGTGCTCTTTTCTATTCTCATCTCTGATCCCAATGCAGCTTTTAGATAATGCAAATAGATCACAGGCCAAAATGATCTGACAAGATAATGGAGCTTTCATTGCTGCCTGATTAACTTGGCTGTAGGGTTCCACCTCGACCCTTTCGGCTGATGGTCCTAATTAATAATGATTACTCCCAAAATGTGCAAATGGAACGATAAACGAAGAACCAACTAATTAACTGCAACCATTTCTACTAATCATTAGTTAACATCCAATTTTGTCATCATTACACTGAAGCGCATGCAAGGACAGATAAAACAGGGTCAGCCTTTTTGCCCCCATAAACCTGACAGCAATATTTTCTTTCCCAATAAAAGACAAACAAGTAATTAAAGTGAGAGCTGAAGTAAGGGCCACAAAATTCGATTACTTCAATATTCCACTGGTGGGTGAAGCACAACCATTTTTCAAAATAAGTGCTGAAATCATCCTATTTTTCAGGCATTACATTACAGGGGAATTTGTTTTCTTTCAGAAAGAGCTATAGTGATAGGGAGCAGCATAACCTTTTGGACAGACCTTGCTTTAAACATAAACTTACAGAAAGTAGACAAGAAAAAATTATTTTCTATAAGAATCTAGGCACACAACCAATCATAATTTTGTAATAACAACTAAATGTTCACTTCAAAAAGCTTTAACAATGAAATACTGAATAACATATAAGCAAATAAAATAAAATAAAAATCTAGAAAAGCGTTTTAAAATTCCGACTTTAAGATATTTACTGTTGCAATTCATACCTCTTAGGCCTCATTTACACGAGCGTGTGCGTTTTGCGCGCGCAAAAAACGCTGCGTTTTGCGCGCGCAATAGGCACTTGGCAGCTCCGTGTGTTATCCGTGTATGATGCGCGGCTGCGTGATTTTCGCGCAGCCGCCATCATATTGATGAGGCTAGTCGGCGCCCGTCACTGTCCAAGGTGCTGAAAGAGTTAACTGATCGGCAGTAACTCTTTCAGCACCCTCGACAGTGAATGCCGAACACAATATACACCAACCTGTGAATAAAAAAAGACTTTCATACTTACCAAGAACTTCCTGCTTCCCCCAGTCCGGGCTCCCGGCCGTTGCCTTGGTGACGCGTCCCTCTCTTGTCATCCGGCCCCACCTCCCAGGATGACGCCGCAGTCCATGAGACCGCTGCAGCCTGTGATTGGCTGCAGCCTGTGCTTGGCCTGTGATTGGCTGCAGCTGTCACTTTGACTGAACTGTCATCCCGGGAGGTCGGACCGGAGTTATCGGTAAGTCAGAACGTCTTTTTTTTTTTACAGGTTCATGGATTTTCGGAGCGGAAGTCACTGTCCATGGTGCTGAACCAGTTTAACGCTTTCAGCACCGTGGACAGTGACTGTCTCCTGACGTCGCGTACCCGAACATTTTTTACCGGTTTCGGTCAAAACGAGTTTGGCCGAACCCGGTGAAGTTCGGGGCGCTCATCTCGAATTTGACACTCCGTTTGGATGTTTGTAAACAGAAAAGCACGTGGTGCTTTTCTGTTTACATTCAGGAGTTTGACAGCTCTTGCGCGAATCACGCAGTTCGCACGGAAGTGCTTCCGTGCGGCATGCGTGGTTTTCACGCACCCATTGACTTCAATGGGTGCGTGAGTGCGCGAAAAACGCACGATTATAGAACATGTCGTGAGTTTTTTTCTGCGCACACGCAATGAGCGCAATTCACGCATCGTCTAAACAGCCCCATTGACTAATATAGGTGCGTACGACATGCGTGCAAAGCACGCGCGTCGCACGCGCGTATAATACGTTCGTGTAAATGAGGCCTTAGTGTTTGTTATTCAACTATCCCAAATCGTATTCTGTATTATAAGTTTGCTCAATTAATCTTTATTTTCATTTAATTTTTTACTCTGCATGCTTAAGTCATACATTTTATTGCTGGGATATCTATAGAATTCCACATTTTCTATTTTCTTTATGGCAAAATGTATTTGGTTTCAAATAGATGACTGATATAAATGATGTTTAACCATTTCCCACCCCATGACGAAACTGTAGGTCATGGAGACCGCAGCATTTAAATCATTAGGAGGGGGAAACTCCCTCCAACAGCCCATCGTCTCGCCAGCCGCGACAAAATCACGGGGCACAAATGGTTGTCATGGCAGCCCAGGGGCCTATTGAAGGTCTGCCTTTTGTCTGCCTCTGCTAAGCCGGGCCTCCGTCAGGGCTTAGCAAAAGCCTGTAAAAGTGACAATATACTGCAATACATTAGTATTGCAGTGTATTGTACCAGCGATCTGACGATCGCTGGTTCAAGTCCCCTAGGGGAACTAGTAAAAAGTTTTAAAAAAAGTTAAATACATTTTTCAGGAGTCTAAAAATTTTTTAAAATATTAAAAGTTCAAAAACCTTGCATTTTCCCATTTTTCCACAAGCACAATGTAAAAAAAATAAAAAAATAAACGGAATTGGCATCGCCGCATCCGTAAAAGTCTGAACTATTACAATACACCATTAGCTAAACCGCATGGTGAACAGCGCAAAAAAAATGTAAACCACCAAAATCGCTGGTTTCTGGTCATCTTAGTGCTAATAAAAAGGGATACAAAAATCATATGTACCAAAAAATGGCACCAATAAAAATTACACCTCGTTCTGCAAAAAATAAGCCCTCATACTGCTCAAATCGACGGAAAAAAAAACAGTTGAGGCTCTCAGAATTTGGTGGCACAAAACAATTTTTTTTTAACAAATAGTTTTTACTTTGTAAGAGTAGTAAAACATAAGCAAAATAGAAATTTGGTATTAGGCCTCGTGCACACTTACATCACCGTTTTCACGGCCGCTTTTGACGGATCCGTGAACCCGTTTTAGCGGCCGTGTGGTTTCCATGTGCACTCCGTGTTTCCGTTTCTGTGCACCGAGCATGGTACTGTCCAGGGTGCTGAAAGAGTTAATGGGCTGCACTGATCGGCGGTAACTCTTTCAGCAACCTTGACAGTACCATGCTCAGCGCGTGGAAAATACAATTTTAATGTAATAAAAAAAAATAATAATAAGTTCATACTTACATTCCTCCTGTCCGGCCTCCAGCGAGGACGTTTCAACCATGTCAGCTTGTGATTGGCTGCAGCGGCGGTCACGCACGTCAGGATGACGTCAGAAGGCCGGCCTCCAGGGATGACGCTTCATCCCACGTGACCGCCTCTGCAGCCAATCACAGGCTGCAGCGGCCTCTGCAGCCAATCACAGGCTGCCGCGTCAGAAAAGAAGGCCGGACTGGAAGAAGAAGAGGGCCTCGTCACCAAGACAACGACCGGGTACGTATGAAATGCTTTTTATTTTATTTTTAATCAGCAGCCTCTTTTCTCTATCAGTGATTGATAGAGACAAGTGGCTGCCGATTAGTGTAATATTTTTGTAATGGTTTTCTGCCCGCCCGGCGGTTGCTAGGCAATGACTCCGTCACACACAGACGGCACACGGATGCCTAGGACATGCTCTACTTTGGAACGGAACGGAGCAACGGACCGTCAAAAAAACTGAAGTGTGCATGGCCCCATTGAAATAAATGGGTTCAGGGTGCTATCAGTGACAAAAATGGATAGCACCCTAAAGGAAAAAAGCTCTCTCACCACTCCATTGACGGAAAAAAAAAAAGTTATGGCTCTTGGAAGGCAGGGAGTAAAAAACTAAAATGTAAAAATGAAAAATATCTGGGTCTTTAAAGGGTTCAAAGTTTCATGTAAATAGGGATTATTCATTTTATAATTAAAAAAACTGGGGAGCGTGACTTGGCGGCCAAGACTCTGGCACAGAGCGCCTCAAAAGCACTATTTTTTACCGAATATTCTCCAAAACACGTTAAGGAGCCTTCCAGTGATGACCTGTGGTAAATAGCAGCATCAGAAGCAAGGGCAGCTGAAGTTTTATTTTGATAAGAAGCGGGTCCAAGTGCATCTCCTTCTTCCTACGTATCAAGTACAGTATGCCTGCCTTCATTGCAGTCCCCACTCTCACTTGCAGGGATGAGTAGCAAAAAAACGTACAAGTCTCCACTAAATATCAGCAGGGTCTTGTAAAGCAGAGCAGCCGCAGACACCTCAAGAGTATGGATTAAAATTACTTTGATGTCCAGTAAGTCTCCTTCCCGTGGCAAGTGCCATCTTCGACCAGCATGCGGAGCCCTGTAATGCAACGGCTGAAACTGCAGGAGTCACCTCCCCAGCAAATGTAGTTGAGCTACCAGTTTCCTCAAACTTCTTATTCCTTACACATAACTAGGACTTTCACTAATTTCCAGACCCCAGACCAGCCTTTCTTAGGCACATTTCTAAAAGAATTGATGCTAGCATTTAGCTATTCAATACATAAATGTTTTGTGCAGCAGCTTGCTCCTATTTATACCTCAGTTAACCCCTTAGTGTCTAAGCCTGTTTAGGCCTTGTGGACACAGCCGATTTTTGCAAATCTGACATGTGTTACTTTATGTGGTAATAACTCCAGAATGCTTTTGCCTATCCAAGCGATTCTGAGATTGTTTTCTCGTGACATGTTGTACTTTATGATACTGAAAAAATTTGGTTGTTAAATTCCATTTGTAAAAAACACCAAAATTTTGAGAAAATTTGCAAAAATCTGCATTTTTCTAAATTTTAATGTATCTGCTTGTAAAACAGATCGTAATACCACACAAAATATTTACTAGTTAACATTTCCCATATGTCTACTTTATTTTTGCATCATTTTTTGAACATCCTTTTATTTTTCTAGAACGTTACAAGGCTTAGAACTTTAGCTAGAATTTCTCGCATTTTCAAGAAAATGTAAAAAGGCAATTTTTTCAGGGACCAGTTCAGTTCTGAAGTGCTTTTGAGGGCCTTATATATTAGAAAGTCCACATAAATCACCCCATTTTAAAAACTGCACACTTCAAAGTATTCAAAACAGCATTCAGAAATAATTGTAACCCTTTAGGCATTTCACAGGAAATAAAGCAAAGTAGAGGTGAAATTTACAAATTTCAATTTTTTTTTTATAAAATTCATTAGTAATACAGTTTTTTCTGTAACACAGAAGGTTTTACGAGAGAAACACAACTCAATACTTATTGCCCAGATTCTGCAGTTTTTAGAAATATCCCACATGTGGCCCTAGTGTGGTAATGGACTGAAACACCGGGCTCCGAAGCAAAGGAGCACCTGGTGGATTTTGGGGCCTCTATTTCATTAGAATATATTTTAGGCACCATGTCAGGTTTGAAGAGGTCTTGTGGTGCCAAAACCGTGGAAACCCAACAAAAGTGACCCCATTTTGGAAACTACACCCCTCAAGGAATTTTTCAAGAGGTATAGTTAGCATTTTTAGCCCACAGGTTTTTTGCTAAATTTATTGGAACTGGTCTGTGAAAACGAAAATCTACTTTTTTTCTGAAAAAACATCCGATATTTTAGTTTTTACAAGGAATAAAGGAGAAAAAGCACCCCAACATTTGTAAAGCAATGTCTCCCGATTACGTAAATACCCCATATGTGGTAATAAACTGCTGTTTGGACCCACGGCAGGGCTCAGAAGTGAACGAGGGCCATTTGGATTTTGGAGCGCAGATTTTGCTGGAATGGTTTTCGGTGCCATGTCGTGTTTGCAAAGCCCTGGAGGGACCATAACAGTGGAAACTCCCCAAAAGTGACCCCATTTTGGAAACTACACCCCTCAAGGAATCTTTCTAGGGGTATAGTTAGCATTTTGACCCTACACGGTTTTTGCTGAATTTATGGGAATTATGCCGTGAAATTGAAAATCTACATTTTTTTCTAATAAAATGTCGTTTTAGCTCAGATTTTTTGATTTTTACAATAGATAAATGAGAAAAAACACCCCAATATTTGTAAAGCAAACTCTTCTGAGCACAGCAATACCCCATATGTGGTAATAAACTGCTGTTTGGACACATTGGGGAAGTTAGAATGGATGGAGCGCCATTTGACTTTTGGAGCTCAAGTTTTGCTGGAATGGTTTGCGGCCCCATGTCACATTTGCAAAGCCACTGAGGGGCCAAAATAGTGCAAACCCGGCAAAAGTGACCCCATTTGGGAAACTATACACCTCGTGGAATTTATCTAGCGGTATAGGGAGCATTTTGACACAATTTTTTTGCTGAATTATTGGGATTATGCAGTGAAAATGAAAATCTACATTCTTTCCAGTAAAATGTTGAATTTTTTTCATTTTCACAAGGAATAAAGGAGAAAAAGTGCCCCAACAATTGTAAACCAATTTCTCCTGAGTACGGTAATACCCCATATGTGGTCATAAACTGCTGCTTGGATACACCGCAGGGCTCAGAAAGGCAGGAGTGCTACTTGGCATGTAGATTTTGGTTGATTGTTTTTTGGGCGCCATGTCGCATTTGCAGAGCCCCTGAGGTACCCGTACAGTAGAAACCCCTGAGAAGTGACTCCATTTTGGAAACTATACCCCTCAGGGTAATCATATAGGGGTGTACTGAGCATTTTCATCCCACAGGTGTTTCATAGATTGTATTAGAATGAGGCAGTGAAAATGAAAAATATTTTTTTGCTGGACTGGTGTAGGGGCGCCATGTCGCATGGACATATGAGAGGGCTTAGGAGTGAAACGCGCATGTGAGACCTATTTTGGTGATTTTCGCAGCATTAGCATACAATGGCAGGGCTCTAGGGTGAAATAGTAAAACAAACCCCCAAGTAGTGACCCCCATTTTGGAAACTGCACCCCTGAAGGCATATTATTAACGGGTGTAGTGAGCATTTTGACCACACAGGGGTTTTTTTTCTATTAGAAATGAATGCTCAGTGGATGGTGCAAAGTGAAAATTGCAAATTTCCACAGGTATGTGCCATTTTAGTGCACAATATTTTGTGCCCAGTTCGTGCCACTGAAGACAAATACCTCAAACTGTTAAGCGGGTTCTCCCGGGTATGGCGATGCCATATATCTGGACATAAACTGCCCATTGGGCACGCTAGAGGGCTCAGGAGGGAGGGAGCGCCATTTGGCTTTTGGAGAGCAGATTTTGCTTGGTACTTTTGTTTGGGGTTTTGCTGGTATTTCAGTTTATGATGTGGGTGCATATGTAAGCTGTGCGGAATACATCAGGGGCATAATAAGAGGGTTTTTATAATGGGGTAAATAAATAATAATTCATAGATATGTGGCCGGTGTCGCACTGATAAATGGTGCCAGATCTTATCCGCTTTTGGACACTCTGCACATTTTGCATCACCATATTCTGAGAGCCAGAACTTCTTTATTTTTTCTCCACTGGAGCTGTGTGAGGGCTTATTTGTTGGGGACAATCTGTAGTTTTCATTGGTCCCATTTTGGGGTACATGCGATTTTTTGATCACTTTGTATTTCATTTGTTTTGGCAAGCAAGGTGACCAAAAACCATCAATTCTGATGCTTTTTTGGGTTGTTTTTTTTCGGCGTTCGCCATGCGCTATGAATGACAATTTTACTTTATTCTGCGGGTCGGTTCGATTACGGCGATACCATATGTATATAGTTTCTCTTATGCTTTGCAGCAGTATGCACAATAAAATCACTTTTGTTTCAAATAATTTATTTTTTGTGTCACCATATTCTGAGAGCTGTAACTTTTTTATTTTTCCGTCAAAAACGCTGCGGGAGGGCTTGTTTTTTGCGGGACAGACTGCCGTTTTTAATGGTATAATTTTGGGGTACATGCAACTTTTAGATCCCTTTTTTTATTCTGTTTTGCGAGGGGTAGTGACTAACAAACAGTGATTCTGGAATAGTTTTTTATTAAATTTTTTTACGGTGTTCACCGTACGGGTAAAATAGCAGGATATTTTTATAGTTTGGGTCGTTACGGATGCGGGGATACCACATATGTGTACTTTTTTTATGTTTTTTTGTTTTTCCTATAATAAAAGACTTGTTATAGGAAAAAAGGCTGTTATAGTGTTTTTTTAAACTTATTTTTTTCATGAAACTTATTTTTTTTAAACTTTTTGACAACATTTTTATTAACTTGCTTTAACTTTTTTTGTGTCCCACTAGGGAACTTGAAGGCATGAAGCCCTGATCGCTATTCTAATACACTGCACTACCTACATAGTGCAGTGTATTAGAGCTGTCAGCTATTCACTGACAGCAAGCCTATTAGGCTTTGCCTCCCGGCACAGACGGCACACGGATGCCTAGGACATGCTCTACTTTGGAACGGAACGGAGCAACGGACCGTCAAAAAAACTGAAGTGTGCATGGCCCCATTGAAATAAATGGGTTCAGGGTGCTATCAGTGACAAAAATGGATAGCACCCTAAAGGAAAAAAGCTCTCTCACCACTCCATTGACGGAAAAAAAAAAAGTTATGGCTCTTGGAAGGCAGGGAGTAAAAAACTAAAATGTAAAAATGAAAAATATCTGGGTCTTTAAAGGGTTCAAAGTTTCATGTAAATAGGGATTATTCATTTTATAATTAAAAAAACTGGGGAGCGTGACTTGGCGGCCAAGACTCTGGCACAGAGCGCCTCAAAAGCACTATTTTTTACCGAATATTCTCCAAAACACGTTAAGGAGCCTTCCAGTGATGACCTGTGGTAAATAGCAGCATCAGAAGCAAGGGCAGCTGAAGTTTTATTTTGATAAGAAGCGGGTCCAAGTGCATCTCCTTCTTCCTACGTATCAAGTACAGTATGCCTGCCTTCATTGCAGTCCCCACTCTCACTTGCAGGGATGCGTAGCAAAAAAACGTACAAGTCTCCACTAAATATCAGCAGGGTCTTGTAAAGCAGAGCAGCCGCAGACACCTCAAGAGTATGGATTAAAATTACTTTGATGTCCAGTAAGTCTCCTTCCCGTGGCAAGTGCCATCTTCGACCAGCATGCGGAGCCCTGTAATGCAACGGCTGAAACTGCAGGAGTCACCTCCCCAGCAAATGTAGTTGAGCTACCAGTTTCCTCAAACTTCTTATTCCTTACACATAACTAGGACTTTCACTAATTTCCAGACCCCAGACCAGCCTTTCTTAGGCACATTTCTAAAAGAATTGATGCTAGCATTTAGCTATTCAATACATAAATGTTTTGTGCAGCAGCTTGCTCCTATTTATACCTCAGTTAACCCCTTAGTGTCTAAGCCTGTTTAGGCCTTGTGGACACAGCCGATTTTTGCAAATCTGACATGTGTTACTTTATGTGGTAATAACTCCAGAATGCTTTTGCCTATCCAAGCGATTCTGAGATTGTTTTCTCGTGACATGTTGTACTTTATGATACTGAAAAAATTTGGTTGTTAAATTCCATTTGTAAAAAACACCAAAATTTTGAGAAAATTTGCAAAAATCTGCATTTTTCTAAATTTTAATGTATCTGCTTGTAAAACAGATCGTAATACCACACAAAATATTTACTAGTTAACATTTCCCATATGTCTACTTTATTTTTGCATCATTTTTTGAACATCCTTTTATTTTTCTAGAACGTTACAAGGCTTAGAACTTTAGCTAGAATTTCTCGCATTTTCAAGAAAATGTAAAAAGGCAATTTTTTCAGGGACCAGTTCAGTTCTGAAGTGCTTTTGAGGGCCTTATATATTAGAAAGTCCACATAAATCACCCCATTTTAAAAACTGCACACTTCAAAGTATTCAAAACAGCATTCAGAAATAATTGTAACCCTTTAGGCATTTCACAGGAAATAAAGCAAAGTAGAGGTGAAATTTACAAATTTCAATTTTTTTTTTATAAAATTCATTAGTAATACAGTTTTTTCTGTAACACAGAAGGTTTTACGAGAGAAACACAACTCAATACTTATTGCCCAGATTCTGCAGTTTTTAGAAATATCCCACATGTGGCCCTAGTGTGGTAATGACTGAAACACCGGGCTCCGAAGCAAAGGAGCACCTGGTGGATTTTGGGGCCTCTATTTCATTAGAATATATTTTAGGCACCATGTCAGGTTTGAAGAGGTCTTGTGGTGCCAAAACCGTGGAAACCCAACAAAAGTGACCCCATTTTGGAAACTACACCCCTCAAGGAATTTTTCAAGAGGTATAGTTAGCATTTTTAGCCCACAGGTTTTTTGCTAAATTTATTGGAACTGGTCTGTGAAAACGAAAATCTACTTTTTTTCTGAAAAAACATCCGATATTTTAGTTTTTACAAGGAATAAAGGAGAAAAAGCACCCCAACATTTGTAAAGCAATGTCTCCCGATTACGTAAATACCCCATATGTGGTAATAAACTGCTGTTTGGACCCACGGCAGGGCTCAGAAGTGAACGAGGGCCATTTGGATTTTGGAGCGCAGATTTTGCTGGAATGGTTTTCGGTGCCATGTCGTGTTTGCAAAGCCCTGGAGGGACCATAACAGTGGAAACTCCCCAAAAGTGACCCCATTTTGGAAACTACACCCCTCAAGGAATCTTTCTAGGGGTATAGTTAGCATTTTGACCCTACACGGTTTTTGCTGAATTTATGGGAATTATGCCGTGAAATTGAAAATCTACATTTTTTCTAATAAAATGTCGTTTTAGCTCAGATTTTTTGATTTTTACAATAGATAAATGAGAAAAAACACCCCAATATTTGTAAAGCAAACTCTTCTGAGCACAGCAATACCCCATATGTGGTAATAAACTGCTGTTTGGACACATTGGGGAAGTTAGAATGGATGGAGCGCCATTTGACTTTTGGAGCTCAAGTTTTGCTGGAATGGTTTGCGGCCCCATGTCACATTTGCAAAGCCACTGAGGGGCCAAAATAGTGCAAACCCGGCAAAAGTGACCCCATTTGGGAAACTATACACCTCGTGGAATTTATCTAGCGGTATAGGGAGCATTTTGACACAATTTTTTTGCTGAATTATTGGGATTATGCAGTGAAAATGAAAATCTACATTCTTTCCAGTAAAATGTTGAATTTTTTTCATTTTCACAAGGAATAAAGGAGAAAAAGTGCCCCAACAATTGTAAACCAATTTCTCCTGAGTACGGTAATACCCCATATGTGGTCATAAACTGCTGCTTGGATACACCGCAGGGCTCAGAAAGGCAGGAGTGCTACTTGGCATGTAGATTTTGGTTGATTGTTTTTTGGGCGCCATGTCGCATTTGCAGAGCCCCTGAGGTACCCGTACAGTAGAAACCCCTGAGAAGTGACTCCATTTTGGAAACTATACCCCTCAGGGTAATCATATAGGGGTGTACTGAGCATTTTCATCCCACAGGTGTTTCATAGATTGTATTAGAATGAGGCAGTGAAAATGAAAAATATTTTTTTGCTGGACTGGTGTAGGGGCGCCATGTCGCATGGACATATGAGAGGGCTTAGGAGTGAAACGCGCATGTGAGACCTATTTTGGTGATTTTCGCAGCATTAGCATACAATGGCAGGCCTCTAGGGTGAAATAGTAAAACAAACCCCCAAGTAGTGACCCCCATTTTGGAAACTGCACCCCTGAAGGCATATTATTAACGGGTGTAGTGAGCATTTTGACCACACAGGGGTTTTTTTTCTATTAGAAATGAATGCTCAGTGGATGGTGCAAAGTGAAAATTGCAAATTTCCACAGGTATGTGCCATTTTAGTGCACAATATTTTGTGCCCAGTTCGTGCCACTGAAGACAAATACCTCAAACTGTTAAGCGGGTTCTCCCGGGTATGGCGATGCCATATATCTGGACGTAAACTGCCCGTTGGGCACGCTAGAGGGCTCAGGAGGGAGGGAGCGCCATTTGGCTTTTGGAGAGCAGATTTTGCTTGGTACTTTTGTTTGGGGTTTTGCTGGTATTTCAGTTTATGATGTGGGTGCATATGTAAGCTGTGCGGAATACATCAGGGGCATAATAAGAGGGTTTTTATAATGGGGTAAATAAATAATAATTCATAGATATGTGGCCGGTGTCGCACTGATAAATGGTGCCAGATCTTATCCGCTTTTGGACACTCTGCACATTTTGCATCACCATATTCTGAGAGCCAGAACTTCTTTATTTTTTCTCCACTGGAGCTGTGTGAGGGCTTATTTGTTGGGGACAATCTGTAGTTTTCATTGGTCCCATTTTGGGGTACATGCGATTTTTTGATCACTTTGTATTTCATTTGTTTTGGCAAGCAAGGTGACCAAAAACCATCAATTCTGATGCTTTTTTGGGTTGTTTTTTTTCGGCGTTCGCCATGCGCTATGAATGACAATTTTACTTTATTCTGCGGGTCGGTTCGATTACGGCGATACCATATGTATATAGTTTCTCTTATGCTTTGCAGCAGTATGCACAATAAAATCACTTTTGTTTCAAATAATTTATTTTTTGTGTCACCATATTCTGAGAGCTATAACTTTTTTATTTTTCCGTCAAAAACGCTGCGGGAGGGCTTGTTTTTTGCGGGACAGACTGCCGTTTTTAATGGTATAATTTTGGGGTACATGCAACTTTTAGATCCCTTTTTTTATTCTGTTTTGCGAGGGGTAGTGACTAACAAACAGTGATTCTGGAATAGTTTTTTATTAAATTTTTTTACGGTGTTCACCGTACGGGTAAAATAGCAGGATATTTTTATAGTTTGGGTCGTTACGGATGCGGGGATACCACATATGTGTACTTTTTTTATGTTTTTTTGTTTTTCCTATAATAAAAGACTTATTATAGGAAAAAAGGCTGTTATAGTGTTTTTTTAAACTTATTTTTTTCATGAAACTTATTTTTTTTAAACTTTTTGACAACATTTTTATTAACTTGCTTTAACTTTTTTTGTGTCCCACTAGGGAACTTGAAGGCATGAAGCCCTGATCGCTATTCTAATACACTGCACTACCTACATAGTGCAGTGTATTAGAGCTGTCAGCTATTCACTGACAGCAAGCCTATTAGGCTTTGCCTCCCGGCGAGGCCTACTGGGCTTCCGTACATAGAAGCAATTGTTAGGCTATGGTTGCCATAGCAACCAACGGAACACCCGCGGGTGCCGATGGTTGTCATTAGCAACCATAGGGTGCGATCTAAGGATTTAATCGGCCGGATCGGAGCCTAGCTCCTGTCCTGGTCGTTAGAGCACGATGTCAGCTGTGACAAACAGCTGACACCCGTGCCCGTGGCAACCATCGTGGTTGCCGACAGGCTAAAAGACACTTCGATGCATTGATCACGTTGATCAATGCATCAGAGGAGTTAATCGGTCGGAACGGAGCCTAGCTCCAGTCCTGGCCGTTGCAGAAGGGTGTCGGACATCTGATTACCGGCGGTGATAGCGCTGGCTCTGAGCCAGCGCCATCACATACACCACGTCATGGAGCAGTGATTGGTCAGTCTGCTTTGACTGACCAATCACAGCGATCGCCGGCAGGAGACCGCTGTGATTGGTCCCCTGCCGTCTTACTGTGCCGATCAACTGTCATAAACAGTTGATGGCACAGTTCTGTCACCTTGTCTTTTGACAGGGTGACCGTTTTTAGCCAGGACGCACCGGTACGTCCCTGTGCCTTAAAGCACTTCAATGCAGGATGTACCGGTGCGTCCAGGTGCGGTAAGGGGTTAATGATCTGAAATTTATGCCCTATTCATGTCTCGTTTTTTGAACGTCCGTCACACGGCCACAGTAGGAACAATAGACCCCAAATGGGGCTATTCACACGGCCGAGTTTTTTGACGGCCCGGTAAATCAGGCCATCAAAAATTGTTGCATGCCCTATTTTCAGCCTTTTCCAGGCTGCACGGCTCCCATAGAAGTCTATGGGGCCATGTAAAGCACGGCTTTCACTCAGATGTAATCCAAGTGACGGCCGAGCTTCCTACCGCTCGTTCGCTCACTTCTCCTCTTCACAGTGCAAAGTGCATGTGAGGGGTGGAGTTTTGTTTTTTTTGCTCACTGTAGGAGCGGAATCCCCAATCCCCGGCCAAATCGATCCCGAAGCTGTGGCCGGGGATTCCGCTCCAGGAGAAGTCCCTAACTTCACTGTCTATATATGGACAGTCACTTCAGGGACCTCTCCTTGCACAGTCCCCTACACCTGAAGCAGAATCCCCGGCGCTGTGTGTGGTGTTTCCACTCAAGCAGAAGTCCCTGACTTCACTGTCCATATATGGACACAGTGAAGTCAGGGACTTATGAAGCGGAATCCCCGGCACTGTGGTCGGCGTTTCCGCTCCAGGAGAAGCCCCTGACTTCACTGTCCATATATGGACACAGTGACGTCAGAGACTTCTGAAGTGGAATCCCCGGCACTGTGGCCGGTGTTTCTGCTCCAGGAGAAGTCCCTGACTTCACTGTCCATTTATGGACACAGTGATGTCAGGGACTTCTGAAGCAGAATCCCTGGCGCTATGGCAGGCGTTTCCCCTCCAGGAGAAGTCCCTGACTTCACTCTCCATAGATCGACATTGAAGTCAGGGACTTCTCCTGGAACGGTCCCCTACAGTGGCGCTATCTACAGAAAGGTAGGGGGTGCCATCTATGGGGAGGTGCTATGTAAAAGGGTGCTGTGTAGAAGTACCTACAGCGGGGCTGTGTGGCATTACCTACAGGGGGCTGTGTGGCATTACCTACAGGGAGCTGTGTGGCATTACCTACAGGGGGCTGTGTGTGTGGCATTACCTACAGGGGGGGCTGTGTGACACTACCTACAGGAGGGCTGTGTGGCATTACATACAGGGGGGCTGTGTGGCATTACCTACAGGGGGCTGTGTGGCATTACCTACAGGGGGCTGTGTGGCACTACTTACAGGGGGGCTGTGTAGCACTACCTACAAGGGGGGCTGTGTGGCACTACCTACAGGGTAGCTGTGGCAGAAAATGTACAAATGAAATTCATCCGATTTTAAAATGGACAGGGCAAAAAACGGATGCAAAACGGGTCAAAATCGGCAGTTAAAAACGGAAACACGACCAGGAACGGAAACGGAACGGATGTAAAACAGGTCAAAACGCCGTTTTTATCGTCCGACACTCGGACCCTGTCGTGTGAATAGAGCCTTAGACCTTATTCACATGACAGGGTTTCCCGGCCGTGTGATGGCCGTTCTTAAAACCGTGTGACGGTCGCAGTAGGAACAATAGACCCCTAATGGGGCTATTCACACAACCGATTGTTTAACGGCCTGGGAAACCCGGCCGTCAAAAAACTAGGACATGCCCTATTTTCGGCCGTTCACCCGGCCGCCCGGCTCCCATAGAAGTCTATGGGGCCGGGTAATACACGGCCATCACTGGAATGTGTTCCGAGTGACGGCCGTGTCTTCCGTCGCTCGCTCTCTCTCTATCCTCCTCCTTACAGCGCAGAGTGCATGTGAGGAGGAGGAGGAGTTTATGCCATTCAGATGAAGCGCATGCTGCAGGTAAGGTTATACAATGGGGGTGCTGTATACAGGAGTACTGTGTGGCAGGGCCGAGGTGTACAGCAGGTGGAAGGGGGCGCCGTGCTGGCTCCCTTCCCCTGCTTATTTTAAAAGTGCCCGGGCCCGGCGAATCAGCATCCGCCTTTCTGCCCGGGCGCTTCTTCAGGCATCGCTACCGATATAGCAGCCATAGCGGTAGCTAGCAGCGACACCTCCCATTGCCGATGGCGCCGCTAGCAGCTGCTACGGCTGCTACAGCTGTAGCAACGCCACTATAGCAGAGCAGGGAGGTATCCACTTCAGGAGTTGTCCCTGATGTCACTGTCCATATACGGACAGAGACATCAAGCGCTCTGTCCATGATCGTAATCCCCGGCCACACGGGGATTCCGCTCCTTCAGGGAGCTACAGAGGCACTATCTACTGGAGGGGGAGGGGGGTTGCTATCTAAATGTACCACTTTATACAGGGGTGTGGTGGGACAGGGGCAAGGTAGTGTAGCTAGTATGGTCCCACGTACAGTGGGCTCTTGTGCCACTATATACAGTGGTGCGGTGGGACAGGGGCAGGGCAGTGTAGCTAGTATAGTCCCATGTACAGTGGGCTCTTGTACCACTATATACAGGGGTGTGGTTGGACAGGTGCAGGGTAGTGTAGCTAGTATGGTCCCATGTACAGTAGGCTCTTGTGCCGCTATATACAGGTGTGTGGTGGGACAGGAGCAGGGGCAGTGTAGCTAGTATGGTCCCATGTAAAGTGGGCTCTTGTACCACTATATACAGGGGTGTGGTGGGGCATTACCTACATGGGCCACTGTGGCATTATATACAGATATCGACTATCCCTAGTGATAAAGTGAGACAGTACCTGCCTGTGCCCCCCCCCCACCTGACATTGCCCCGTTTCCTTGCTACAGATATGCCTCGCTACATAGAAGATGAGCGTCTCATTGCGCTGGTGCAAGATCACGTTGCCATATGGGACAGTTGGAGTGATGTGTACCATGATCGGTACCATAAGGAAGCGGCTTGGGAGGAGATTGCCTGGCACATGTACCCGGAGTGCTGAAGAGGGCTGAAGTCAAGGGAAACAGTCGGTAAGTCAAGTTGATTCTGCTTGTTGCCCATGTTACTGCTATTGCGGCATATTATGTAAAAAAAAAAGAAAAAAAAAGGTACTTAATGTCTTTTCATATTGTTTTTTTTTATAGTAAAAGAATTGAAGGCTCAATGGTCAAACACTCGTGACCAGTTCAAAAAAGAGCTCCTTCCCGCAAACGTCCCTACATTTTCTCGCTACAGCTGGAATTTATGCATGGATCTGCGGCCGTAAGTAGTTCTATAATAGTATTTTGCAGAATGCTGTTAACTTAATTTTAAGTACATTTTGGTTGTTAGCATAGTTCAGGTAGTGGTTTACATTGCAGTATGCTAATACCAAAATGCCCTTTTGGTCATTATCATAGTGTGTGGAGTGCAGGGACATAACTAGGAAAGACTGTGCCTCATAGCAACGTTTAAACTGGGGCCGCCCCCTGCCATGGATGCCACACAACCCCCTCTTGTAGATAGTGCTTCCTTGTAGATTCCGCCACACAGCCCCCCTGTGGATAGCGCTATACAGCACCCTCCCTATAGATAGCGCCATACAGCTCCCCCTGTAGATAGCACCATACAGCCCCCTGTAGGTAGCAGCATACAACCTCCCCAGGAGATAACGCCATACAGCCCCAACCTCCACCCCCCACGCCCAAAAAAAATTAGCTGTAGCCTATAGTTTGTTCCCCAAAAGACATGGACCCCCAGCGTTAAGGAGAATGGGGGACCGAAAGTTCACCGAAGTTCTCCATGAGAAAACTCGGACTACTGGGGTCTGCGTCCGGAAACTCTGTGAAAATTAAAGGAGAGCTGGTCACGCATACGCACAAGCGTGACCACGCTCCATTCATTTCTATGGAGCTGCCGACACAGACCACAGAAGTCCGAGTTTTCTCATAGAGAACATTGGGGGACTGTTAGTCCCCCATTCTCCTAATCGCTGGGGGTCCCAGTGATCACACATGTATCCCCTATCCTGTGGATAGGGGATACATGTGTTTTGTAGGAACAAATGGCAGAGCTCTGCCGTAGTGTTCAGTGTCGTCACACTGTAGCAGCTATAGCGGCTGATAGCAGAGCCTCCGGCCATGGGGGGCAGTGCCGGCGGGCAGCACAGGCTCTCTCATGCTGCAGGCCCCGCAGCAGCTGCTATGGCTGCTACAGCGGTTGTAATGCCACTGGTGGACTGGTTTACAACTTAGTGCTGGTTGAAATGTCAGATATATGGCTACAATTTTTAACATATTTAGATCTTTAACATTTTCTTTATTTCTTTTATAACTAATAAAAGAGCCACAGATAATCTCATGGATGAGCCTGAAGTTGGTCACTCAGACGCGGAAGAGGCTCCAGATTCGGATGTCACAAATATAGAGCAGAGTGAGGATGTAACTGAAGTCTGTAGACAGGATCAAGGCTGGCATCCTCTTCTACTGTGACAGAATCTCTCAGGAGGGGGTCAACACATAGACCTCACCAGCCTCCCCCTGATGCTGCAGCAATGAAGGCACTTATAGATGCCAAAGTGCTGGAGCATCTAACAGTTTTTCAAAAGAGGGTGACAAACTGTTTTTTAAATCCTTTGCCACACTTGTGAGCCGGATCCCGCTAGAGATGCGCAACAAGCTACAAGCAATGGTCTCTCTAATTGACTCGGTTACACCGCCTAATAACCTCGTTCCCATTGTGGGGGCAATACAGGCCTGTACCAACTTGTCGGATGAATCCGTACTTGGCACAGCACTAGCAGCAGCGCCTGCCCATTGGGACTCCTCCCAAAGCTTGTTTAGCCAGGACCGCTACATGCAACCTTCTTCTTCTGTACATCCGGGCTATTCAGCAGGCTATTCTTATGGCCAGCATGTCCCTGTTAACTACAGTGGACATTTCAGTGGACCTCCAAATTGCCATTCGTTTACTGCAACCTCCACCATGCCGGCATTTACTATGGCGGGGCCATCATCTGCCCCTGTCTTCACACAAGCTAGGCCATCATCCAGCTCATCCAGCACTTTCATCAACCTTATGAGCCAGGACATTAATGCTGGAGGTCCCTCACAATAATGTAACATTTGTGATTTTTTTTAAATATTTCTATATTGCGCCATGTTGGCGTATTTGCACTTTCGTTTTTGTTAACTTGTTGAATACATTTTTTTTAATCTAACGTAAACTTTGTCTGTTTTTGAAATTATAGTTAAATGGGAGTGTGAGGTTATTTTCTTTACACAGAGGAATTTGGAGAACATACTCTTAAAATTTCCATGTGTCGAGATAAACTAGTAGTAGCAAGCCACTCATTTAAAAAAAAAAATATTTTAATTATCGTGTGTTTCTTGTGAAGTATTTAGAGACAGAAGCACTCAAAGTCCTTTACAAATACCATCATGGAAATATAAATTGTTATTTATAGTTACAAAGAAGTTTAGACAGAGAAATTTGAGTCATTCCTCTGGATGAATATCCTGCAAATTCCTGTGTGTGACCATAAAACAATGTATGTGTCTATGGAATAGTTGACAGACTTTGGGACACACAGTTTAGTTGTTAAGTAAACACAGACACTTCACCAATATTATTTATATGCATACAATTCTGAAATGAGGTATTGGTTTATCTTTGCCCAAGTTTTTGATATTATGTCAACAAATAAAAAAATGAATCAAAATGTAGTCCACTATGGATTTAAATTCTCATATTTATTACATATAAAAATAAAATAACAAAATTTGGGCATAAATAATTAAGCTCACAAGCCACGTCAAGGGTCCCCATTACCTTGTGAGTCCCTAAACTAGCTAACAACATTAAACAAACTAAATAACTAACTAAACATATAGCAGAAAAGGTATTGACCCAAACATTACACGACCAAATCAGATGTGTTCCTGCTGCCAGGGAACAGAACCCTCCGGGCTCAAGAAATATTGCCAGGCCAGACGATCCTGGTCTTTCATTACACCGTGTTCCAAATTATTATGCACATTGGATTTAAGTGTCATAAACATTTAATTATTAGTTTTTCAATTAAACTCATGGATGGTATTGTGTCTTAGGGCTCTTTGGATCATTGTAATCAATCTCAGACACCTGTGATAATTAGTTTGCCAGGTGTGCCCAATCAAAGGAAAACTACTACTATTTTATATCAGTTTTATGTTAGTGTTTTATTAAAAACGTTTATATTTATTTGTGTGTTTGTGTGTTACTTTTTTTTATTTTTTTACTTTTTCTTCCCTATGGGGGCTGCCATTTTTTTTTCCATTTCTGTATGTGTCGATTAACGACACATACAGACATGGAATACGGCAGCTACAGTCCCATAGTGAATGCGAACGGGGCCCGTTCCATCCACTATGGTGTACGCCGTCTGTGTGGGAACGGCGCATGCGCCGCTCCCACACAGTCCAAGTTAAACTGTGCGCCGTCCGGCGCCATTTTCCTGTGGACCGGAAGTCGCGGCCGGACAGTAAGATTACTACTTCCGGTCGCGGCTTCCGGACTTGCGCACTTGGAGCAGCGGCAGCAGACGGAGCGGACGGACCGGTGGGAGCGGCGGCGGCAGGAGCAGGTAAGTTATTTCTATGTATGTTCGTGTTTCAGTGTGTGTTTACTACTGTATGTAAACCTACTACACTGTGTGTTAGCTCAAAAAATGGCGACACACAGTGTAGGAGGTTTGACCGTTCAATCCCCTCGTTTCTCCCGGCACTAGCCAGGATAAAGGAGGGGGGTATTCTGAGAGCTCACTAGAGCGAGGGATTTTTTTCCAATTTTGCAGCATAAAGCAATATGGTTGCTTTACCACATGCAATGCTGCAATTTTGGGAATTGCTCCATGTAGTGACCAGCACTGGGAAATATTATAAATTAGAATCTAATTTATAATATTTCCTGACTCGTGAAAAAAAAAAAAAATTAGAACAATGTTTAATCACCTACACACTAATTGTTTAACTAAAAAAAAATAAATAAAATTTTTGCTAGCAACACATTCCCTTTAAGAAGGACGTTCCACATTATTAAGCAGGCCACAGGTTTCAAGCAATATGGGAAAGAAAAAGGATCTCTCTGCTGCCGAAAAGCGTGAAATAGTGCAATAACTTGGACAAGGTATGAAAACATTGGATATTTCAAGAAAACTTAAGCGTGATCATCGTACTGTGAAAAGATTTGTGGCTGATTCAGAGCACAGATGGGTTCGTTCAGATAAAGGCATAATGAGGAAGGTTTCCGCCAGACAAATTGATAGGATTAGGAGAGCAGCTGCTAAAATGCCATTGCAAAGCAGCAAACAGGTATTTGAAGCCGCTGGTGCCTCTGGAGTCCCGCGAACTTCAAGGTGTAGGATCCTCCAGAGGTTTGCAAGTGTGCATAAAGATATTATTCGGCCACCCCTAAACAATGCTCACAAGCAGAAATGGTTGCATTGGGCTCATAAATACATGAAGACTAATTTTCAAACCGTGTTGTTTACTGATGAGTTCCGTGCAACCCTGGATGATCCAGATGGATGGAGTAGTGGATGGTTGGTGAATGGCCACCATGTCCCAACAAGGCTGCGACGTCAGCAAGGAGGTGGCGGAGTCATGTTTTGGGCTGGAATCATGGGGAGAGAGCTGGTAGGCCCCTTTAGGGTCCCTGACGGTGTGATAATTTCCTCTGCAGAGTGCCGAGAGTTTATGACTGACCACTTTCTTCCGTGGTACAAAAAGAAGAACCGTGCCTTCCGTAGCAAAATGATCTTCATGCATGACAATGCACCATTTCATGCTGCAAAGAATACCTCTGTGTCATTGGCTGCTATGGGCATAAAAGGAGAGAAACTGATGGTGTGGCCCCCATGTTCCCCTGACCTCAACCCTATTGAGAACCTTTGGAGCATCCTCAAGCAAAATATCTATGAGGGTGGGAGGCAGTTCACATCAAAACAGAAGCTCTGGGAGGCTATTCTGACATCCTGCAAAGATATTCAAGCAGAAACTGTCCAAATACTCACAAATTCAATGGATGAAAGAATTGTGAAGGTGATATCAAAGAAGGGGTCCTATGTTAACATGTAACTTGGCCTGTTACTTTTTTTTAATTGAAAGAGCTTTTGATTTCTGTAAATATGACCTCCTGATGCTGCAAATTCAACAAATTACCATTTTAGTTCTCTTTACAACCTTTAAAATGTTTTGATCTGTGTTGTGCATAATAATTTGAAAGTGCATTTTGAGTTTTTTACTTCTAAAAAAAAATCTGTTATCATTAGGAGATTTGTTCAATAAAATTTGCATTATACTCCAACGGTTGATGGCTTGAAGATTATACTCACTGTCATCTGCATCGACTATTTAGGAAAATCAGCGAAAAATAACATTTGCATAATAATTTGGAATGCGGTGTAGGTGTGTGGTCGAAAGGTACATTAGAAGGGGGAAACTTATGCCTCTATGTCAAAGGTGGCATCGTGAATGCGGACGAAGTTGTGGAGCATGACACAGGCTTGGATAATCAAGTCCATATTCTCTGGATTCATCTGAATAGGAGAAAGAAAGACCCTCCACTTGTTGGCAAGGATCCCAAAAGCACATTCCACATAACGTCGGGTCCTGGTGAGATGATAATTGAAGATACGCCTCCAGGTGTCCAATCCTCATCTGGGAAAAGAACTCATCACATGCCGTGAAAGTTCAAATCCCTCGTCTGCCACAATGACAAAGGGGACAAGTGGTTCAGAAGACCCGGGAAGGAGGCGTGCTCCAGGTAGGGACAACTGGTTGTTAGGAAGCCGCTGACCCATTCTGGAAGCTTTGAAGACGCCAGCATCCGCAGTGCTCCCATAGGCTCCAATATCCACAATCACAAACCGGTAATTGCGGTCAGCCAAAGCCAACAACACCACCGAGAAAAACTGCTTATAATTGTAGAAACAGAAGCCAGAGTTCGGCGGTTTCTTAACACGGATGTGTTTTCCCTCCAGTGCCCCTATACAGTTAGGAAACTATACAGCTTCCTGAAAACCATCAGCGACCTGTAGCCAGACATCTTGGGAGGGTGCAGGCATCCCAATGTCCTTGAGGGTAATCCAGATGAACCGGCAGGTGGAACGGATGATCCCTGCGATGGTGGAAATCCCCAAAAGGAATTCATAGTGCAGGGAAACAATAGTGTTGCCGGTTGCAAGGAATCTGTCGGGAAAACAAAAAAAAAAAGTACCTGGATATAAGCCGTTACAAAATACTACCTGCTCTGTGATGGGCACTTGGGGGACATTATATTGTGTGTGAAGCACTAAAGGGGCCATTACACTGCGTGATGTGCACTAAAGGGGACAATATACTGTGTGGGGGGCACATTATACTGTGAAGGGGGAGTAAAGGTGGCATTATAGTGTGTGGTGGGCACTAAAGGGGCATTATGCTGGGGGGGACATTATAGTGTGTGGTGGAATTATGTGGGGCTTACTAAAGAAGACATTATACTGCGGAGGGGGGAAATAAGGGGCATTATTTACAGCAAGAATAGGGTTATTTGCTTACCTCAAAGTCACGATGAGCCGTTCTTCTGTAGAATTAGCACGCCTCACGTTGGTCTCCTGGAGGGTGAGACCAGCTCGCAGCAACTCCAGTAGCCTGTCAAAAGTAGGGATGGAAATCCGGCAGAATGCATGCAATTTCTCCGGGTGCTGTCGAGGTCCTGGTAAAGAGTGTGGAAGTGTCCCTTCTAGAAACGTGGAGACACAATGGGGTGAACCCAGTACCGCCGACGCTTCCACCTCGGTTCTACCGTCAACATTTCCAAATGCTGTCCAAATTGCCGAGAAATCAGCCAAAGCTGCAGCACACGGTTCAAAGGTTGTGAGGACATGTTAGCAACTCCAAAATAATAGAGAAAAAGCCAGAAACCAATGCAATGAAGCTGAGGGATCAGACAAAACTCTCTATACTCTGAAAGCAAGTGAAAATGGTCACTGGCAATCATGTGACCTTCCTGGGTGTGTTTTTAGTGGGTTGGCTAAAAAAATGTACAAATAAAATTCATCAGATTTTAAAACGGACAGGGAAAAAAACTGATGCAAAACGGGTCAAAATCGGCCGTTAAACACGGCAACTCGGCCTGGAACGGAATCGGAACGGATGCAAAATGAATGCAAAACGGCTAGGAAAAATGGCAGTTTTTATCGGCCGACACTCGGACCCTGTCGTGTGAATAAGCCCTTAAGCACACAACATGGTTTCCCGGCCGTCACACGGGTGCAGTAGGAACAATGGACCCCTATTTTCGGCTGTTCTCCCGGCTGCCCGGCTTCCATAGAAGTCTATGGGGCCGGGTAATACACGGCTATCACTTGAATGTGCTCCAAGTGACAGCGGTGTCTTCCGTCGCTCGCTCTCTCTCCTTCTCCTCCTCACAGTGCGAACGCTGTGGCCGGGGATTGGGGATTCCACTCCAGCAGAAGTCCCTGACGTCACCGTGTTCATATATGGACACAGTGACGTCAGGGACTTCTGAAGCGTAATCCCCGGCGAATACCCGTCGATGTGGCCGGGGATTCCGTTCCAGGAGAAGTCCCTGGCTTCACTGTCCATTTATGGACACAGTGACTTTAGGGAATTCTGAAGTGGAATTCCCACCTCTGTGGCCGCGGATTCCGATCCAGGAGAAGTCCCTCACTTCACTGTCCATATATGGACAGTGAAGTGAGGGACTTCTCCTGGAGCCATCCCCTACAGGATAGTAGGGGGGTTTGCCATCTATGGGGGGTGACTATGTACAAGGGGTCTGTGTAGCACTACCTACATGGGGGGCTGTGTGGCATTACCTACAGGGGGCTGTGTGGCATTGCTTACAGGGGGGCTGTGTGGCATTACCTCGAGGGGGGCTGTGTGGCATTGCCTACAGGAGGGCTGTGTGGCATTGCCTACAGGGGGGCTATGTGGCATTGCTTACAGGGGGGTCTGTGTGGCACTACCTACAAGGGGCTCTGTGTGACATTACCTACAAGGGGGTCTGTGTGGCACTACCTACAAGGGGCTCTGTGTGGCATTACCTACAAGGGGGGCTATGTGGCACTACCTAGAGGGGGCTGTGGCATTATCTACAGAGGGCAGTGTGTGGCATTATCTACAGGGGGAAGTGTGTGGCAAAAAGTTTCCAAATGAAATTCGTCAGATTTTAAAATGGACAGGGAAAAAAACGGTTGTAAAAAAGGGTCAAAATCGGCAGTTAAAAACGGCAACACGGCCCGGAACTAAATCGGAATGGATGCAAAACTGCAGGGAAAAACGGGCCCTAAATGGCCGTTTTTATCGGTCGACACTTGGACCCTGTCGTGTGAATAAGGCCTAAGGCCTTAGAGTCCACCATGTTGAAAGTAATATGGGAGATTGTGCATTCTCTGAGCAGCTAATAATCTGGCATCAGAATTTGAACAGCTCCAGAGTCAAATTATTGATTAAGAGAACGCTATATGAAATAACATCATATTCCATGTTATATAATAGGATATGACACAGTCTGAGCTGAAACAATATCTTCAGTCCTTCATCAAAACCATGCTACCATGCTACCGTAGTGCTCCCCTCATTATATTATAATCAATAGAGTTTACAGAGTATCTCGCCCGAAACATTTGCCAGAAACAATACTTAATGATGTGCTTGTGAGAATCCACTTTTCTCACATTAACCCCTCCATACGGCTTAATACGTTCTAACTGCTGATGCCCCGTGCAGTTAGCACGTGTATAAACTTTGACAGCCAGGAATGGGATTAATGTGTGCAGTGCTGCTTTAGTGTGTACAGCGCTGCACTCTCATGTCGGCCGGGGCTTTGAGAGCCGCGAAATACACACCCCACTGTAGATATTGCCACCCACAATCCCCTGTAGGCAGCGCAAAACCCTCTGTAGATCGCACCACCTAAGCTCCCTCCAGCATCAGAATCCCCGGCCAGCGCTCTTGCCGAGTATTCCCTTCCTAGAGGGAGTCCCCGTGTCTCTCCATCCCCGCTGTAGACAGTGCCACCTCCTTTGCATATAGCAAACCCCCACCCGCTGTAGATAGCATCACACCCCCCACTGTAGATAGCGCCACCTGAACTGACTCTAGGAGCGGAATCCCCAGTATCAAATCGCATTGGCCGGGTATTCCATTTTGACAGTGACGTTAGTGGCTCTCTCTAGGAGCGGAATCCCCGGCCGACACTCTGGCTGGGGATTTCGCTACTGGAGAAGCCCCTGGTGTCACTATCCATATATGGACAATGACGTCAGCGGCTCTCTCTAGGAACGGAATCCCCAGTGCCAGATTACTCTGTGCCAAAGATTCTACTACTGGAGAAGCCACTGGTGCCACTACCCATATATGGACAGTGACATCAGGGGCTTCTCCTGGAGCAGAATCCCCGCTCTGGCAGGGGATTCTGCTTTTACAATTAACCCCTGACGTCACTATCCGTATATGGACAGAGACATCAGGGGTTTCCTGTAGGAGCTGAATCTACGGCCAGAGGGACTCCGCTCCTACAGGGAACTACAGTGGTGCTATTTACAGGAAGGGGGTGTCATTTAGAGGAAGGTGGCGCTATCTGCAGCGAGGATATTGCTAAATACAGGGGAGATGTTGCTATCTACAGGGGGTGGCGCTATTTACAGGGGGTGTGGTGCTATCTACAGGGGGGTGCTATATACAGGGGGTGTGGCACTATCTACATGGGTACTGTGGCATTATATAGGCACTATCTAGAGGGGACACTGTGGCACTATCTACATGGGCACTGTATGTGGCACTTTGTGGGCATTATCTACAGGGAGAAATGTGGCTCTATTTGGGCACTGTGGTACTATTTACAGTGGGCACTATCTATGTGGGCACTGGCACTATCTATGTGAGCAATGTGGCAGTCTCTACAGTAGTATTGCATTACTATCTACATTGACACTGAGGTGTTTTCAGGGGGTTTGGACAAAAAACCCTAACAAATAAAATTAATTCATTTTTTTAACGTCCATGAAAACGATTGGCAAAAACGGTCAGACGGCCGGGAAATGGATTCAAATTGTGAGACACGTTGATGCAAAACAGCCATGAAAAACTGACAGTTGTTTCGTTGTTGTCTGCCATTTTTTTCATGGTCGTGTGTATATAGCCCTCTTCACTCTCCCCTCACAGCGATCCAGGGTGACAGAGATGGAAGAGGACTAATTGTTACAGAGCTCTACAGGATAGATAGATAGAAAGATAGATAGATAGATAGATAGATAGATAGATAGATAGATAGATAGATAGATAGATAGATAGATAGATAGATAGATAGATGATAGATAGATAGATAGATAGATAGATAGATAGATAGATAGATAGATAGATAGATAGATAGATAGATAGATAGATAGATAGATAGATAGAAAAAAAAATAAAGTTTTTTATTTTTAGTGATTTGTCTACTCATAATAAAAATTAAAAACTCTGAATTCATTAAACTAATCTAGAAAATGAAAGCCTCATAAATCTTGTAAAAAGCAAAGTAAAAACTGTTGTGATATTCAAAGTGGTTCTAAAGATATTATCATTTAAAGAAGTGCATATCAAAAATGGAAAATTTAACCTGAACACAGGGGCATGAATGACCCTTGGTGATGAAAGTGTTAAAGAATACATTATGGACATTGCTATGAAGAAGAGTTTTCTTCAAGCTGCTTTCCCCTTCAATAGGTAGAGTCAAACAGTCCAGGTCCACAACTGGAGTGGCAGGAGACTTCAGGATTAGATGGTGGTAGAACAATCAAGGTAGAGTACGGTCACACAAAGCCGTATCAAAACAGGTCAAAACATCAGGTCACAAGATCTTAGGAAAAATAGGAGCAAAATGTAACATACAAATCCTATAATTGGCATCTAAATGGTTTCAGAAGGTTCATTATACCTTGGCTTGCTAGTTAACAGCCACTCTACTCTTCTGATTAAGCTGGCATCTCTGCCCACTGCATCACATGTGCACAAAGCACATGCTGGCTTGGGTCTATAGATTGCTACTAGAGTGTGGAAAGGTAAGTATGTTAAATTGGGAACTAAGCATAATTTTGTAAATAAAGTGAATATACACAGACAAAAGTGTTTGCGCAAATACAAGAAAAAGAAGTTAGATAGCAGAGTAAAAGACAATGATCCATCCAGACATTTTCCTTAGAAAATATATGATTCTCCCATTGCTTTCACTCTTGTATATGTCACTCAGAAAAAACAATTGCCCGTGTGGGTTACGATCTGTCTCTCAAACAACATAATAATATTTCATAAAGGATATGTCCATGTTAGAAAACCCTTTTTCCATTAGACAAAAACCTTTGGTGACTAGTGATGTTTGTGATATCCTTGCCACAGGAGCCAAAAATTACTAAAAAGATTGCATGGATGGCAGTGGTCCTCAAGAATTAGTGTAAGGGTATGTTCACATGCAGTAGCAAAATAAGTATGAAATTACAGAGCTGTTTTCAGACGTTTTTGTAACTACTCTCATTTTTCGCAGCGTATTTTACGGACGTGTTTGGAGCTGTTTTTCAATGGAGTCAATGAAAAATGGCTACAAAAACATCCCAAGAAGTGACATTCACTTCTTTGATGTGGGCGTCTTTTTACGCGCCGTCTCTTGATAGCGACGCATAAAATAACACCTCATGGGAACAGGACATCATAAAACCCATTGAAAGAAATGGGCAGATGTTTGTAAGCGTAATGGAGCCGTTCTTTCAGGCGTAATTCGAGGCGTAAAACGCCCAAATTACGTCTGAAAACAGTGCGTGTGTACATACCCTTACTCTTATCAACAAATCTTTGATATATCTAGTAGAAGGAGTCCTGATGGAGGACCATTTCTATCACCTCAATTTGTCATAATTGGGCTGACAAACCATTTAGATTTTGTAGAGAATGCCTAATTTATCTATGTTAATGCAGCACACTGACTAATTTTAAGATCACTATTACATTCTTCCAAAGCATTTATCAATAATCATGGTCATTAAGAAATATCTAAGTTTTTATAGAATTTCATCTCAAATTTAATCATCTGTAACACATGTAAAATTACCTAGATCCTCTTTATAATGTTACAGCCAAAGCAGGAGGCTAGAAAACCTATTAGAGATAGCTATAATTCAGTGTTTTCTATTTGACAATGCCAGGATATTTTGTAATTAAGAAAATGCCAATAATTGCTTTCTTGTTGCATGATTTAGTAAAACTTTCATGAAGGTAGTAAATATTATGTTTCAGTAGATGTGACAACCCTGTTTTTTTATGCTACGATGCAAGACAAACAGAAATCAACAGCCAACAAAATAAGCTGGAATTTTGTCAACTTCCAATTATTATCTTGCTGGTGGGGAAGATCAAAGAATAATTGAAGTTTCTGGTCCTGAAGTCATAGAATGGACAAACAATTTCAGTTGTGAGTAGATATAATTCTAGATACCAATCCTTAACTTTTCTACATTTGATAAAACATCGGTGCCTGGCTGTAGAGAACTCAGCCATTTGTTGCAATATATACTGTATTGTTTGAAATGAAAAACTGTGTATGTCTATTACTCCAGTGCTATAAACAAAGCACACATTTAGTTTAGTTACTTACATAATTTTATCATATTTTATGTGTTGTTAAATGGCATTCTCATTTATGGGAATGAAAATGTAATGTTTTAGTATGTCAGGTAGGCATAACAGCTACAGTGGAGGAAATAAGTATTTGATCCCTTGCTGATTTTGTAAGTTTGCCCACTGTCAAAGTCATGAAGAGTCTAGAATTTTTAGGCTAGGTTAATTTTACCAGTGAGAGATAGATTATATATATAAAAAAAAAAAGAAAATCACATTGTCAAAATTATATATATTTATTTGCATTGTGCACAGAGAAATAAGTATTTGATCCCCTACCAACCATTAAGAGTTCAGCCTCCTCCAGACCAGTTACACGCTCCAAATCAACTTGGTGCCTGCATTAAAGACAGCTGTCTTACATGGTCACCTGTATAAAAGACTCCTGTCCACAGACTCAATTAATCAGTCTGACTCTAACCTCTACAACATGGGCAAGACCAAAGAGCTTTCTAAGGATGTCAGGGACAAGATCATAGACCTGCACAAGGCTGGAATGAGCTACAAAACTATAAGTAAGACGCTGGGTGAGAAGGAGACAACTGTTGGTGCAATAGTAAGAAAATGGAAGACATACAAAATGACTGTCAATCGACATCAATCTGGGGCTCCATGTAAAATCTCACCTCGTGGGGTATCCTTGATCCTGAGGAAGGTGATAGCTCAGCCGAAAACTACACGGGGGGAACTTGTTAATGATCTCAAGGCAGCTGGGACCACAGTCACCAAGAAAACCATTGGTAACACATTACGCCGTAATGGATTAAAATCCTGCAGTGCCCGCAAGGTCCCCCTGCTCAAGAAGGCACATGTACAGGCCCGTCTGAAGTTTGCAAATGAACATCTGGATGATTCTGAGAGTGATTGGGAGAAGGTGCTGTGGTCAGATGAGACTAAAATTGAGCTCTTTGGCATTAACTCAACTCGCCGTTTTTGGAGGAAGAGAAATGCTGCCTATGACTCAAAGAACACCGTCCCAACTGTCAAGCATGGAGGTGAAAACATTATGTTTTGGAGGTGTTTCTCTGCTAAGGGCACAGGACTACTTCACCGCATCAATGGGAGAATGAATGGAGCCATGTACCGTCAAATCCTGAGTGACAACCTCCTTCCCTCCACCAGGACATTAAAAATGGCTCGTGGCTGGGTCTTCCAGCACGACAATTATCCGAAACATACAGCCAAGTCAACAAAGGAGTGGCTCAAAAAGAAGCACATTAACGTCATGGAGTGGCCTAGCCAGTCTCCAGACCTTAATCCCATCGAAAACTTATGGAGGGAGCTGAAGATCCGAGTTGCCAAGCGACAGCCTCGAAATCTTAATGATTTACAGATGATCTGCAAAGAGGAGTGGGCCAAAATTCCATCTAACATGTGTGCAAACCTCATCATCAACTACTAAAAATGTCTGACTGCTGTGCTTGCCAACAAGGGTTTTGCCACCAAGTATTAAGTCTTGTTTGCTAAAGGGATCAAATAATTATTTCTCTGTGCACAATGCAAATAAATATATATAATTTTGACAATGTTTTTTTTTTTTTTTTTTTTTTTATATAACCTAGCCTAAAAATTCTAGACTGTTCATGTCTTTTACAGTGGGCAAACTTACAAAATCAGCAAGGGATCATATACTTATTTCCTTCACTGTATATATAGCTATAACACATTTGATCAAAATATGCGCTAAGAACCTCCCTATTGTAAGTAGATTTAGCAGTTATGTATATTTATTTTTATTTAGTGTCTTAGGTGGCATTAGTGTTCGCAGTGTGCTGTCGCCATTTTCTTGTGTGCTGTATAAATTTGCAGTCACAGGCGTTTTTGCACCTGTATACACGTTTTGTTTAATTTTGTTGGAATGTGCTGTTCAAATTTTTGCACTAATATGGCTCACAAAACAACCACTTATACATCAACAGTACCCAAGGAATCCTTTACTAGTAGGAGCTTCCTTAACTGTGGAAGCTTCTATGTAATCTATATGTTGGAATGTCCCTGCCACTTACAGTATATTGGTCGCACAACACGATGCCTACGTACAAGAATCAATAACCATAGGTTTAATATAAATACAGGCTTTATGAAGCATAGTGTCTCCCGTCACTTTGCTTCTGCACATAAGAGCCTTTTTAGTAACATACTCATTACACCCATAAACAGATCCCTTTTAATGTTGCTAACAGATTCGGCAGGCTGAAACAGCGTGAAAACTACTGGATCTTTAAGCTTAAGACCCTCCAACCAGACGGTCTGAACGATATATCGGAATCAACCCTGGAATAAAAATATTAAGTTTTTATTGAAAAAGCGACACTTTGAAGTCCTGTCCTCTTTTTCCTCTCATTGTTAATCCCATATGAATTTTCAGTGGTCCCTCGTTTAGGTATGCCCACCCATTCATTTATCATCTCTCAGTAATCTATGGCACCGTGCTAGCCCTTTTTTTTTTTTTCGTTTTCCTCATAATTTCAGCTTTCCGATTTTCTGTTTCTCTATTGAACTAATATAAATTTACTATTCCACTTTCTATACATTATTATATTTTCTCTAATGATATTTGACTGTAATATTTTTTTATATGTATAACCCTGTATAGTTCATATGCTTTTACATACAGACCTTTTTACATAATTTTAATAATGGATTATCATATTTTATCATATTCTATGTCTAACCTCTACACGTGTTGATATTATTCCACACTATATTTTTCCTCCAATTTTATCTGCTGTTGTTTCATCCTACTAACATCCAATTGGATGTGTAATACTCCCCTTGCGGCCTTTATGTGTGACCCATTGTGTTCTGCTATTTTAAAAGTATGTCTAATATATTTGGCTAGACATTCAGCTTATGCTCTCTTCTTCAGCATCCAAACAGATGTCTTTTATGCATCCAAAAGTATGTTTTGGTTTTAGCATCCAAATGGATGTTACTTTGGCATCCAAACGGATGTCTTATATGTAATTTATGCTTTCAAATGGATGCTTGGGTGTCTTAGCATCTAAATGGATGTTACTCTGGCATCCAAACGGATGTTTCTGTTTTCAGCATCCTTTTGGATGTTTAGCGCGCCGCGCTAGTATTGTAAGTGAGGTTTATCACACTTATATGTCATTTTTTACAAATATATTATGTTTTTGTTCTATAGTATTGTAAGTTATTGTTGCTCTTCCCCTCACATGTATAACTACTTATTGTTTTTACAAATATTGATATTCTAAGTTTAAACCTTGACCTATGAAGTAATTGAAGTAATCTGACGCTGGTCACATTGGCGTTTTTTTTTCTAATAGTACGGTTATTTAAGCAGTGAAGTTTGTATATTTTTTCATGGCCTGATAAAGATGCCGCGGTGCGGCATTGAAACGCGTAGCCTTATTATCATTAAACAAACCTTTTTATTACTCTTACGTGACTCATTATAGCTCATGTATTGAAGCGTTAACCTAAGTGCAGCAGCGCCCTTGGAGATTCTCTTTTTCCTGCACCTCAGCATCTGTTGTTTTTGTGATTCATATATGTGGGGTTAGTGACTGCCTCCATTTTTGATCTTGCATTCCTCCCATTCTACCTTGGGTGATTTTAACCGGTTAAGGACTAGGCTGTTTTACAGCTAAATGACCAGAGCAAATTTCACAATTTTGCTATGCGCTTCTTTAGATGACTATAACGCTGCAGGTGAATAAAGTTCATCTTTGAATTTTACACTCTTTTTAAAGGACAGATAGGGCTTTGTTTTAGTGGCATTTGTCAGTATATATCATTTTTATTTTTTTCTCTAAAGTGGGCAAAATTGGAAAAAAATGCAAGAATTTGGCAAATGCGTCAGTTTAGGCTAGCATTTTTCACACACGGTATAGTCCACGGACAAAATTCATCTCCTTTCACATTCTTCCACTTCTCCCGTGCATGGGGATACCAAATATGTGTGCCTTATTCGCTGTGCGGGCATGTGCCAGGGCTTGGCATAAAAGGAGGCTTTTTGGCCTTTTCGGTCCAGGAATTTTGCATTTGATTTTAGAGCCGCATACTGTTTTCTGGGGGGCCTAATGCTGCTGAAACATTAGAAACACCCCATAAATGATTTAATTCACACAAGTAGACCCCACAAGGTTTTCTTCAAGGGGTTTATCATATTTTTAGACAGTCCAGTTTTCTTCTGAGAGTTTCTTGAATAAGATGGAACAAAATAAAATCAGCACTTTTTTAGCAAATGCGTCAGTTTAGGCTAGTATTTTTCACACACGGTATAGACCACGGCCAAAATTCATCTCCTTTCACGTTCTTCCACTTCTCCCGTGCATGGGGATACCAAATATGTGTGCCTTATTCACTGTGCGGGCATGTGCCAGGGCTTGGCATAAAAGGAGGCTTTTTGGCCTTTTCGGTCCAGGAATTTTGCATTTGATTTTAGAGCCGCATACTGTTTTCTGGGGGGCCTAATGCTGCTGAAACATTAGAAACACCCCATAAATGACTTCATTCACACAAGTAGACCCCACAAGGTTTTCTTCAAGGGGTTTATCATATTTTTAGACAGTCCAGTTTTCTTCTGAAAGTTTCTTGAATAAGATGGAACAAAATAAAATCAGCACTTTTTTAGCAAATGCGTCAGTTTAGGCTAGTATTTTTCACACACGGTATAGCCACGGCCAAAATTCATCTCCTTTCACGTTCTTCCACTTCTCCCGTGCATGGGGATACCAAATATGTGTGCCTTATTCACTGTGCGGGCATGTGCCAGGGCTTGGCATAAAAGGAGGCTTTTTAGCCTTTTCGGTCCAGGAATTTTGCATTTGATTTTAGAGCCGCATACTGTTTTCTGGGGGGCCTAATGCTGCTGAAACATTAGAAACACCCCATAAATGACTTCATTCACACAAGTAGACCCCACAAGGTTTCCTTCAAGGGGTTTATCATATTTTTAGCAAGTCCAGTTTTCTTCTGAAAGTTTCTTGAATAAGATGGAACAAAATAAAATCAGCACTTTTTTAGCAAATGCGTCAGTTTAGGCTAGTATTTTTCACACACGGTATAGACCACGGCCAAAATTCATCTCCTTTCACGTTCTTCCACTTCTCCCGTGCATGGGGATACCAAATATGTGTGCCTTATTCACTGTGCGGGCATGTGCCAGGGCTTGGCATAAAAGGAGGCTTTTTGGCCTTTTCGGTCCAGGAATTTTGCATTTGATTTTATAGCCGCATACTGTTTTCTGGTGGGCCTAATGCTGCTGAAACATTAGAAACACCCCATAAATGACTTCATTCACACAAGTAGACCCCACAAGGTTTCCTTCAAGGGGTTTATCATATTTTTAGACAGTCCAGTTTTATTCTGAAAGTTTCTTGAATAAGATGGATCAAAATAAAATTAGCAATTTTTTAGCAAATGCGTCAGTTTATACCAGCATTTTTCACACACGGTATAGACCACGGTCAAAATTAATCTCCGTTCACATTCTGCCACTTCTCCCGTGCACGGGGATACCAAATATGTGGCCTTATTTATCACATAGAGATGTAGGAGGGCGGAGGATACAAGAAGATTATTTCACATATCGCTTTTTTTCAAAGCTGGTTTTACAAAACTCAACAGAGTTTCTATAACACTTCCAAAATATCTGCTCTTGAAGCAGAAATCCCAAAATATTCATCTAGGGGTATAATGGGAATTTATTTTTTGGGGTTTTCTAAAATAAGAAATTGCAGGTTAATGCAAATGGACTCTCCAGCAGATGAACTTTAGAGAATATGCAAACATGACATCCACCCCCCACCCATTCCCTCCCTCACCCTTGGAGTAAAATCATGGGAAAAATAAAAACGTAATGTAGGGCAAATATATTTTCAACAAATTAACTAAAATCTAATAATTCAGAACAGTGTGGTATTTTTTAAAACATGGCTCAATGCACAGGCCTGGTTGCGAGGGACATGAGGGACAGAAATATCGGGAATCTTTGCGGTGCCCGTCTATTCTGCAGACGCGGCACTTTTTCTGAGGGTTGCTTCTGGTTGCTGTTGGGGGAATCCGACTGATGAAGTGTCTTTCAGTCAGTCGCGTGACATCCTCAGACTGGGGGCATTCTCGGGTGTCCTGAACATCAAAAATGAGGCCTTCAATAATTTTTTCCTGGAAATCCAGGTATGTGTCTCTGCCTCTGTTTTTTTTGTAGAGCACAAATGAATTGTGGATTGCCACCTGTAACAAATAAATGGCCACCTTTTTGTACCAGGTTTTAGTTTTGCGTTTTACTAAATAGGGCTGTAAAACCTGGTCGCTTAAATCCACCCCCCCATGTACTTGTTATATTCGGACACGCTCACTGGTTTGTGCTTGTCCGATGTTGCCCCTCTTTCCCTCACTGCCACTGTTCCTGCGGTATGAATCGTGCTTAGCACATACACGTCTTTGCGATCCCTGAACTTGACCGCCAGCAATTCTTCAGATGCATAAGCACAGGAGTCCCCCTTTACCATGCGCTTCCCCACTAATTGCTGTGGAAAACCAATTCTGTTTTTGCGCATGGTACCACATGCCCCAGTCCTTGCAGCATGCAAATGCCTAAACAGGGGCACACTCGAATAAAAATTATCACAGTACAGGTGGTACCCCTTGTGAAGTAGAGGCTGCATTATCTCCCACACGATCTTACTGCTGGTGGAAAGATCAGGGGGGCATCCAGGAACATTTATTGTGCGGTCCCGCCCTTCATAAATCCTGAAGGCGGTGGTATATCCTGACCCGCTTTCACACAATTTGTAGAGCTTAACGCCATATCTTGCCCTTTTGGAAGGTAGATATTGGCGAAAGCTAAGTCTGCCATGGAAGTTGAGGAGGGATTCGTCCACACTTACATTCTGCTCAGGGGTATAGAGTTGCAGAAATAAATTATTCAGGGAATTTATTAGCGGTCTTATTTTGAACAACCGATCCCGGTTTGCATCGGTACTTGGGGGGGCCTGTGCGTTGTCATTGAAGTGGAGGAACCTCATTATTGTCTCATAACGAGACCTGGGCATTACTGCAGAATATACTGGGGTGGCTTGGGCGGGTCTTGTTGACCAGCAAGACCTAATGGAGGGCTTTTTGACAATACCCATATTTAGGGTGAGCCCCAAAAAAATTTTTCATTCCTGCAAATTGGTGGGCGTCCAATTTCAGGCATGGGTGGATGAAGGTTTCTGCCTTATATATTGCGTGGCATATAAATTTGTTTTGTGGACAATCTGATTTAGGATGTCGTCCGTTATAAATAAATGGAAGTAATCCATTTGGACAAAATTTGTATTGTCCACGGTTATGCCAGGAGTGGCCGTAAATCCGTGGATTCTAGGCCCAAAAGATGGGGCAGGTGCCCATACAAGAGCCTGGACTGGAGGGACCAGGCTGTCCCGTGCTACAGCGCTACTTGGCCCTGCGCTTTCATGTTCTGCAGTTTCGACTGCATCAGGGACAACGTCCCCTGAAGATGAACCTGAAGTGACGCTGTCATCGTCACTACCTAAAACAGGTTCCATCTCGGACGCCATCTCTGATGCGGTCTCCGACTCAGACCACAGCATGGAGTATGCCTCCTCGGCGCTAAACAACTTCCTCGCCATAACGTAACTAACACTAACACTAACTAAACAATTTTTTTTTTATTTTTTTTTTTATAAAACACACAAACTAACTGCTATATATATCTACACTACCGCTAACAAAAAAATAAACCGCTATTGCTATATATATTATATATATGTGGATATATATATAATTATATACTCCCTACCTGCCTATTCTAATAGAATAAAAGAAAGAAAGGTAGATAGATAGAAAAAAAGATAGATGGATAGATAGATTGTATAGCTAGATAGAAATCTATCTATACAGAGAATGTTTTAGAGTGTAACTGTATTTTTTTGTAACTGTAACTGTATTCTTCTGGCAGCAATTCTCCCGAGTCTCTTCTTCTCCTCAAACTGAAACAATGTTTGAGGAGAAGAAAAGAGGCAGGAGATTTACTGCCAGAAAAGTCAAAATAAAACAAATGTGGTCGCTGTGATAGGTTTTCACAGCGATCACATGTTCAGGGACCATCAGATTGGTCCCTGATACTCTGCCCAGTGCCCAGAGCTGTTGGTAACAGCGTGGGCACAGGGCTGTGTGCACGCGATCGCGTGCACACTGTTTTATAAGCAGGAATGCATGTGATCGCTGTGATTGGTTGTCACAGCGACCACATGTTCAGGGACCATCAGATTGGTCCCTGATACTCTGCCCAGTGCCCAGAGCTGTTGGTAACAGCGAGGGCACAGGGCTGTGTGCACGCGATCGCGTGCACACTGTTTTCTATGCAGAAATGCATGTGATCGCTGTGATTGGTTGTCACAGCGATCACATGTTCAGGGGCCAAAAGATTGACCCCTGACATTCTGCCCAGTGCCCATGGCTGTTAGCAACAGCCAGGGCATAGAGCTGTGTGCACGCGATCCCGCGTGCACAGTCTCTGAAGTGCGGCCGTATATATACTATAAGCCGGACTTTAGAGACCCTGACCGCTGGCCGTATATTTACGGCCAGCGGTCGGGAACCTGTTAATTGGTTTAATGCAGGATCCTAACATCCCCAAGTATATATAGGCTTAGTCCCAGTTCTGGGTGTATGTGTAGCGTAAGTTCCCACCTCATAGCGGTCGCATTATCGTGGCAGGTGGGCTCACACAATTTGATAAAAATGTGCGCTAAGAACCTCCCTATTGTAAGTAGATTTAGCAGTAATGCATATTTATTTTTATTTAGTGGCTTAGGTGACATTTGTGTTCACAGTGTGCTGTCGCCATTTTCTTGTATGCTGTATAAATTTGCAGTTACAGGCGTTCTTGCACCTGTATACACATTTTGTTTAATTTTGTTGGAATGTGCTGTTCAAATTTTTGTGTTGTTTATGTGATTCATATATGTGGGGTTAGTGACTGCCTCCATTTTTGATCCTGCACTCCTCCCATTCTGCCCTGGGTAATTTTAATTAGTTTAATGCTGGTTCCTACCATCCCCAAGTATATGTAGGCTTAGTCCCAGTTCTGGGTGTATGCGCAGCGTAGGTTCCCACCTCAGTTCTGGCATTTTTCAACCCCTTAACACCTGTCACGCACAGTTACGTGATAATGCGTTAAGGGGTTAAGGGATTTGGTGCTTAATTGCACCCACCTAACAGTAAAATATCAGGCTTGTGCTGGTGGAGTTAGGGCCTAGCCTTCTATATGTATATACACTACCGTTCAAAAGTTTGGGGTCACCCAGACAATTTTGTTTTTTCCATGAAAACGCACACTTATATTTCTCAAATGAGTTGCAAAATGACTAGAAAATATAGTCAAGACATTGACAAGGTTAGAAATAATGATTTTTATTTCAAATAATAATTTTCTCCTTCAAACTTTGCTTTCGTCAAAGAATGCTCCATTTGCAGCAATTACAGCATTGCAGACCTTTGGCATTCTAGCTGTTAATTTGCTGAGGTAATAGGTAGAAATTTCACCCCATGCTTCCAGAAGGCCCTCCCACAAGTTGTATTGGCTTGATGGGCACTTCTTGCGTACCATACGGTCAAGCTGCTCCCACAACAGCTCTATGGGGTTGAGATCTGGTGACTGCGCTGGCGACTCCATTACAGATAGAATACCAGCTGCCTGCTTCTTCCCTAAATAGTTCTTGCATAATTTGGAGGTGTGCTTTGGGTCATTGTCCTGTTGTAGGATGAAATTGGCTCCAATCAAGCGCTGTCCACAGGGTATGGCATGGCGTTGCAAAATGGAGTGATAACCTTCCTTATTCAAAATCCCTTTTACCTTGTACAAATATCCCACTTTACCAGCACCAAAGCAACCCCAGACCATCACATTACCTCCACCATGCTTGACAGATGTCGTCAGGCACTCCTGCAGCATCTTTTCAGTTATTCTGCGTCTTATAAATGTTCTTCTGTGTGATCCAATCACCTCAAACTTCGATTTGTCTTTCCATAACACTTTTTTCCAATCTTCCTCTGTCCAACGTTTGTGTGCTTTTGCCCATATTAACCTTTTCCTTTTATTAGTCAGTCTCAGATATGGCTTATTCTTTGCCACTTTGCCCTGAAGGCCAGCATCCCGGAGTCACCTCTTCACTGTAGGTGTTGACACTGGCGTTTTGCGGGTACTATTTAATGAAGCTGCCAGTTGAGGACCTGTGAGGCGTCTATTTCTCAAACTAGAGACTCTAATGTACTTGTCTTGTTGCTCAGTTGTGCAGCGGGGCCTCCCACTTCTCTTTCTACTCTGGTTAGAGCCTGTTTGTGCTGTCCTCTGAAGGGAGTAGTACACACCGTTGTAGGAAATCTTCAGTTTCTTGGCAATTTCTCGCATGGAATAGCCTTCATTTCTAAGAACAAGAATAGACTGTCGCGTTTCACATGAAAGCTCTCTTTTTCTAGCCATTTTGAGAGTTTAATCGAACCCACAAATGTAATGCTCCAGATTCTCAACTAGCTCAAAGGAAGGTCAGTTTTATAGCTCCTCTAAACAGCAAAACTGTTTACAGCGGTGCTAACATAATTGCACAAGGGTTTTCAAGTGTTTTCTAATCATCCATTAGCCTTCTAAGGCTATGTTCACACAGAGTATTTTGGGGGAGGAATATCTGCCTCAAAATTCCGTTTGGAACTTTGAGGCAGATATTCCTCTCCCTGCACGCCGATTTTCGCGGCAATTATCGCGCCGTTTTTCGCCCGCGGCCATTGGGCGCCGCGGGCATAAAACAGCGAGAAATACGCTTTCTCCTGCCTCCCATTGAAGTCAATGGGAGGTCGGAGGCGGAAGCGCCCGAAGATAGGGCATGTCGCTTCTTTTTCCCGCGAGGCAGTTTTACTGCTCGCGGGGAAAAGACGCCGACGCCTCCCATTGAAATCAATGGGAGGCGTTCTCGGGCCGTTTCTGCCGAGTTTTGCGACGCGGTTTCCGCGTCAAAAAACTCGGCAAAATACCCCGTGTGAACATAGCCTAACACAGTTAGCAAACACAATGTACCATTAGAACACTGGAGTGATGGTTGCTGGAAATGGGCCTCTATACACCTCTGTAGATATTGCATTAAAAACCAGACGTTTGCAGCTAGAATAGTAATTTAGCACATTAACAATGTATAGAGTGTATTTCTGATTAATTTAATGTTATCTTCATTGAAAAAAACTGTGCTTTTCTTTCAAAAATAAGGAAATTTCTAAGTGACCCTAAACTTTTGAACGGTAGTACAGTGAAGGAAATAAGTATTTGATCCCTTGCTGAGTTTGTACGTTTGCCCAATGTCAAAGACATGAACAGTCTAGAATTTTTAGGCTAGGTTAATTTTACCAGTGAGAGATAGATTATATTTTAAAAAAAAACAGAAAATCACATTGTCAAAATTATATATATTTATTTGCATTGTGCACAGAGAAATAAGTATTTGATCCCTTTTGCAAACAAGATTTAATACTTGGTGGCAAAACCCTTGTTGGCAAGCACAGCAGTCAGACGTTTTTTGTAGTTGATGATGAGGTTTGCACACATCTTAGATGGAATTTTGGCCCACTCCTCTTTGCAGATCATCTGTAAATCATTACGATTTCGAGGCTGTCGCTTGGCAACTCGGATCTTCAGCTCCCTCCATAAGTTTTCGATGGGATTAAGGTCTGGGGACTGGCTAGGCCACTCCATGACCTTAATGTGCTTCTTTTTGAGCCACTCCTTTGTTGCCTTGGCTGTATGTTTCGGGTCATTGTCGTGCTGGAAGACCCAGCCACGAGCCATTTTTAATGTCCTGGTGGAGGGAAGGAGGTTGTCACTCAGGATTTGACGGTACATGGCTCCATCCATTCTCCCATTGATGCGGTAAAGTAGTCCTGTGCCCTTAGCAGAGAAACACCCCCAGAACATAATGTTTCCACCTCCATGCTTGACAGTGGGGATGGTGTTCTTTGGGTCATAGGCAGCATTTCTCTTCCTCCAAACATGACGAGTTGAGTTAATGCCAAAGAGCTAAATTTTAGTTTCATCTGACCACAGCACCTTCTCCCAATCACTCTCAGAATCATCCAGATGTTCATTTGCAAACTTCAGACGGGCCTTCTTGAGCAGGGGGACCTTGCTGGCACTGCAGGATTTAAATCTATTACGGCGTAATGTGTTACCAATGGTTTTCTTGGTGACTGTGGTCCCAGCTGACTTGAGATCATTAACAAGTCCCCCCCGTGTAGTTTTCGGCTGAGCTCTCACCTTCCTCAGGATCAAGGATACCCCACGAGGTGAGATTTTGCATGGAACCCCAGATCGATGTCGATGGACAGTCATTTTGTATGTCTTCCATTTTCTTACTATTGCACCAACAGTTATCTCCTTCTCACCCAGCGTCTTACTTATGGTTTTGTAGCCCATTCCAGCCTTGTGCAGGTCTATGATCTTGTCCATGACATCCTTAGAAAGCTCTTTGGTCTTGCCCATGTTGTAGAGGTTAGAGTCAGACTGATTAATTGAGTCTGTGGACAGGAGTCTTTTATACAGGTGACCATTTAAGACAGCTGTCTTTAATGCAGGCACCAAGTTGATTTGGAGCGTGTAACTGGTCTGGAGGAGGCTGAACTCTTAATGGTTGGTAGGGGATCAAATACTTATTTCTCTGTGCACAATGCAAATAAATATATATAATTTTGACTATGTAATTTTCTTTTTTTTTTTTAATATAATCTGTCTCTCACTGGTAAAATAAACCTAGCCTAAAAATTCTAGACTGTTCATGACTTTGACAGTGGGCAAACTTACAAAATCAGCAAGGGATCAAATACTTATTTCCTCCACTGTATGTATATATATATATATATATATATATTTATTTATTCAATGTTATGTATATATATATATATATATATATATATATATATATATATATATATATATATATTTCTTAGTGCTCGAAGGGTGCTGCTGCATCTTTTGTCTTTATTTGCTATTGCATTACAGTAACAGCGCTCATTCAACCAGCACTTATTTCACACAACATCTTCCTGTACGTAACATTAAATACAGAAATTCGCCACATCGACTGTCTGGTTTGATTCACGGCAATTAATCAGGCAATGAACTACAAATAATAAACAATATTTTTGTTATATTTATGCTATATCTAGAACGATAAAGGGGTTGCATGAGACTAGAACAAATGGTTACAGAATGGGACAGAGCTGCAATACTTGACATTGCTTATGGATCACTAGTACTTCCCATGGTCTTCCTCTAACAACCAGAGTTTCAACTGCTTTGGCACCCTGAAATCTATAGGCAATTCTAGAAATATCAACTCCAATTAGAGACTTGCTTACTTTACAAATGCCACATGAGAATGAGAATTAGGAACATGGTTTTCCACTTAGAATCCTCCTCCTACTAAGTAGGACTCTGTCTCAGGTTCACTCCAGCAGTTAATTGGCATCTAGATTACCTGTAACCTGTGCGTACTGGAAAGCATAGAGTTAAAACAGCATTGTAATAAAGTCAACAAGCCCAAAAGCAGCTGTATCTGTACGCAGGATTTACAATTTTTAACTCAGAAGTTTTATCAGTACTTGGCTAAGCAGAAATAGTGTTGACCAAGAGCAGTATCCTCTTTTTCTATCAAAGTTTTAATTCTTGATATTCCTTCTCTGATGCAATAAAACCTCCTTCCACACCTCTGTAGCTTGGAAAAAAGAGAAACAGGTGAAAAAAATGCCAAAAAAATGCCAAAAAAATGCTCACTCCAAGTTGTACGGTACTGGGGAGACATAAGGAGGTGAGCTGACTAAACGTGCCAGAGTCCGTTTCAGAATCATCATCTTGCTGTAAGTTTCAATCCAGTACACTTTTTCTTGGGTCTTCCCCTGAATAATCAAGCTTTTTACTCACAAGATGTGCAGAATCTTAGTGGGTGCAAGTACCGTATTTTGTTATATACAAACGTAATGGTTAGTCTGGCTTTGCTCAGTTTAATGGTGCCAATTCTTCAGTGTTACCTTCCAGACCTCTTAAAGATCCTTGCTTATACAGCTTGTGGGAAGTTTTTTTTCCTCCACCCGCCACAGTCTTGGCATTCCTTGCAGCACATTCGCAGTCGTGGCAATAATCAGTCTATCCGAAACTTTAATTTTGCCATCTTGCTGGTATCAAACTCGGACAGACTTTCTTTCTCTGAACAGTGATATGCTGGAGATTGTCTGTCCCTTCCAATTCTCCCAGCTTATCTCCTCAGTGCTTGACAGTGGTACACTGCAGTTGTGCCTTTGTCCATGCTCAAAAGCGATACGCTGGGGCGAGGCTACACGCGCGATGTTCTTGATTTGAAGAAGCACAGCCAAATAGGCATGTGCCCCTTAACAACAACACCCAGAGGTAGGAATACACTCCCTTATATAGACCAATCAACCTGTACACATCTACTCTTTGGCGTAACTACAATGCCGAAGCAGTGTACAGTACGCCCCTACAGGTCATGAGGACTTTGTATAACAACCCCAATAGCATGCCGCCCAGGTTAAACTTACCTCTCTGTCATGCTTTAATTACCTAAAGAGTTTCTTCTCATATACCTGCAAGGAAACAAACATAATAACATTCCGCTTAAATGGACAGTAACAATTATGTAACACATTTGTGCTCCGGACACCCCCTACAAGAGCTTTTTCTGAGGAGATTAATGCAGTTTCTCACAGATACAGCTTGCACAGTAAGGTTAATGTAACAGATGGAGGGGGGAAACTGGCACACAGTAAAGAAAACTAGGAAAAGGCTGGTGGAAAGATAGATTCTTTGATTTATAAGGGACATCTATTGAGATCTGAACTTGAAGTTCCTCAAGTAATCATATCAGAGAAAGTAGATCTTACAAAGTAGCAGTACATCAACTCTGTCACAATTCTACTTTTTTGACTAATTTAGCTGCACAATGGGAACTCCCAATCTTTGCACAAACCTAGGGCATGAATAAGCAAAAGGAGGATGCAATTAATTTATTTTTAATAATAAAGTACCTATACAAACTGATAGAAGCATGACAATATGAGCCAGAAAAAGAATTAAAGAGGATTCCCAATACAAAAATTGAAAAGCCTGCATAGAAGTAAATTGACAGTTTATCATCAGCTGCTAAAATGCTATTTCAAAAATGACAACCAATATGGTTGCACTTCCTGTTGTCACTATTGCAAAAATGGCTAGGTTAAAAAAATTAGAAAAATTGCCAATGTCTCTGTAAGTAAAATAATAGTTGAAAATGTTACTTTTGAAGTGAATAAGATTGAACTAAATCCCAATGAAAATATGCAATATTGTAACAAAATAGGGTTGTTCCAAGATTAATATTAATCACATCCATGAATGTTTATTTGCTGGGGGCCCTATCTCTGGGACCTTTACCTCTGGGATCCCCACCAATCACTAGATCAGGGGTCCTGGACCCCCGTTCCTCCTCCGTGCAGCCCCTACAGTGAGAAGAAGCTTGAATGTAGCAGAGGATGAGTGTGTACCCTGCCACTCCATTTAATATCTATGGGACTGACAGAAACAGCCAAGCGCTGTGCTCGACTGACTACGTCAGTTACATAGACTTTGAATGGAGTGGCCGGGCGCATGCTCATCCGCAGCTCCATTTAAGCTCCTCCTCACTGTGAATCTGATCCCCGTTCTAGTGATCAGGGGGGGTCCCAGCAGGAGGGGTCCCAGCAATATGTCCCCAGCGATCAAATATCTCTTGCCAATCCTGTTGATAGGTGATAATGATAAATGTTAATCTTAAGATAACCCCTTGAAGGGAATCTACAGTATTTTTAACTGCAGAATGTTCTATAAGGTGACATTTTTGGTAAGGTCGTGCTTTTTTCTTTGTCGATTTTAATAAATTAACTTTAACCTATCAAAATCACATGTAAAAATCGCAATAGCAATTATCATATGGTTTTGCCGCACTTTGCTAGGGTATTGCACTGCGAAACTACCAAGACATGTGAAAATAATTCTGAATGTAATACCATTTCATTTCTGTTAGGGCACATCCACAAACATGTTAAAAATAGATAAATATTATTTTTTAATATGTTTACTGTCTATAATATTGCTCTTATATTTTATATATGAATGTGTGCATAATATTTTATTCATTAGCACAATTATTATGGTTATTCTGGGGACGACGACAAAAAAATGAATTAAATAAAACATTTACTAGAAAAATAATACAGAATCCTGTTAGAAGAAAACTCCTAGATAATGACAGTTAATTAATTCCACTGATATTTACAGTCTCAAACTGTCAAAATAAAATGCAGCTTTTAAGCTATTATCTCTGCACTTCTAGTGATTTTTACTGGCTCATTCTCCACTGTATCGATAGCCTTTCAGGAAAGCATGCATATCTGCACTTTAAAAGCAAAAACTGATGCAGGCATATTTTAAATCTGTTAAATTGGTGTATGCATACAATAAATTGCATTTCCTTAATACATTTACACAAATCATTCCCAACCCTTTGATGGCTGTACTGCTTAGCTGGTAAAAATAAAACATTGCCTATTAGCTAAAAACAAAGAGCTGTGGCTTTGGTAGATGATAGTCATTTGCTAAACTCAACGGAACCCTGTGGATTTTGATTGGTGGCGGACAATTCTACATTTAGCGAGGGGTCCTAGTAATAGGCAGGGTTGGACAGAGGTACCTGGGGCCCATTAGAGGAAATTATTCTGACAGCCCACATTCAATCTACTAAAAATGTTCATATTTCGCTTTAACTGTATATTCTATGCTATGCTATCATTGCACATACTGGTCATATTATTAATGAATTCTCCATAAGAATGTCCCTAACAGCAATGACTTTTATTTCAAAAGCTGCTCGCCCCCAACTGATTGTTGCCCGCAGCAGTTTAAAACAGTCTGTGGTGTCGAACTTTAACTCCAAACTAGCATAAAACCACCAGTATCTATAGTGGGTGCAGTTGCTCAGTTAAAGCATGCACACGATCCTCTTTCTGAAAATATCTTATCTGGTTACGTCATACAAGTCACAAGACATGCTATGAGTGGCATTGTCAATCATTGAGCACATACTAACTAATGGAAATTTGACAGCAACTGATGAAGATGTACTTCATGTACTTTAAGAAAATTAATACAACTGTTTACCAGAGTAGCTGTGAGATTCTTCTAAACTGGTATGGTGAAGGATTCACTCTGTACATGTCCAACGAAGCACCGAGAGGGCACGGGATACCGACAGGTAGTAGACTCTAGATACAGGATACCAATTGGTAACACACTCAGAATACAGCATACCAAATAGGTAACAGACTCAGGATACAGGATACGGAACCTTCACTGTATAACACAAGTTTTGTCCAACTTTGCTCAGGCACTGGAGAAAGGGGCAGGGTCTCTTATAAGGACCATGGTTTGCAGGGATAGGCTGGGTACATTTTCACTGGTGTGCGCACTGGCCCTATAAGTAATGGCATGATCGTGCACAAGCACACTACGGGCACGGTCCAGGAGAGGAGGCAGGGATCAGAGCATCCTTGGGAGGGGAGATGCCGGTGAGGATGCACAGTGCTGCGGTAAGAGGGGGATGCCAGCGGTCAGCGGCCGTGGGCATAACAGTATGCTAGTATAAAGGAAACTAAAGACATAGAAATGGCATTTAGCTTTGTCTAAAAGGTCAATAATGGGAGAGCACCCAAGTAATATAATTTCTACCAACAAAAACCCTGGAACACTGGGGGAAAACCATAGTGAATAAAGTTTGTATAGTATAGGTTACTCTCGTAGCTATTTTTCTTGAGCAAAATACAGAGATATAGTTATAACCACAAGAACTGAAGAGATTAATATTTACGGCTTCATGACTGTTTTACAAATAACTGAAAATGGATGTGTATTTTAATGCAAACTTTGCTATTTCCTTTGCAAAGAAAATCTATATGAATTTATATGGTTGTTGTTTTACTTATTTATTTGTGAAAGCTATAAACTGTTTTTCTACTGCATTGGACTTTGACCAGTTATATTACAAGGCTCAATAATCTGTCAAAGCTCAGGGTTAAGTGATGGAATTCATTTAAATGCCCCAGAAGTAATCATCCACAAAGAGTACATTATTTCTCTTTTATGAATTTTCAAACCTAATACTGATGGGTGGAATGCAATTAAACCTAATCAATATGTAATTTAGGTGGGCTGACATGTTTTCAAATCCTTAGAATATAGATTCTTTCAATATCATAGAAGCTTAGTGGAATGCTTAGCACATATAACACTGTTACATCTTATACAGTAAGTAATTAATACCTTTAATCATGATTGGCATCAAAACTGGGTATTAATTAAGATTCTCCTCTGGGGAAAAAAGTTAATATGCTGTAGAATAATGTATGTTGACACTTATTTAATTCACTTGTAGGAGACGAGAGATTGTTTGTTTCTGAATTATACAGTTATATTTCATTTAGCTTTTTTATAATGTATGTATATATTGTATAATTTTATGTGTGTTTTTATAGTCAGCTTCATTAGCAGCAAAGGGATCAGTTTATTTTAAGATATTACAAGTACTAGACAAAAGTTAAAGAAAAATAATTAATCTGTAAAAGTTTTAAATGTAACTCCAGTGATCAAGGCAGAAATCTATCAGGATATGTACCGCAGTGTGTGAATTCATGTTTCTATTCTAGAATTTAAGGGGTATTCCCTTCTAAAGAAGTTGGATATGTCAATAAATGAGTTTATTTCTCTCATATTTATCTGAATATCTATTAAAATCAATTACCCTTTAAAGGGTTTGCCCCAGCAAAACAACTTATCACCTATCCACAGGATACTAGCTTGGCTATCTCCAACACTCCCATAGACTTCGATGGAGAGGGCCATGTGCATGTGTGGCCACTTCACCTACACTGTATGTGGCTGCTAAAGGGGATCAGGTGGGATGACGGCCTTCTCTGAATTTATCAGGCCCTGGTCCCATCTCTGGGACCCTATTGGACGTGCTGAGTTTCAATGCCCCCTCATTCGCCGATTTGCGGCTGCCAGTCTTCATAGAATTCAATGTAGAGCCCTTCTACATGGAAGTTTATGGAAGTTATGGAAACGTCCAAGCGCTACTTGCTCAATTCTCCCAATAAAGTTAAGGTTACGGAGGTGAGACTCGTACTTATCAGGAATTTATGGCATTTTCTGCGCATATGCATACATTTCAGTATGGGTAAGAGTAGGAGACTTGAAATATTGTAGCTCTTTACCCCCTAATGACTGAGAGATGGCTAGATAAACAAAGAATGAAAGATATGGCTAAAATATTGAATATTACCTAATATGGAATTACAAGCTGACTGTTTATATACAGAACAGTTTATATATAGAGGGAACTGGCTTGCCAACAAAGTCCTGTGATCACAGCAGCATCAGCCCTTATTTAAGCATGCAGTCTCGCTCTCTCTGCAGTATGGGAGGAGATTGGGAAGGAGGGGGAAATGTAATGTGAGCTAGCAGGCTTGTACAGACCGTAAATGGGCTGCAGCTTCACTGTATCTGTAACATGCCAGACGATGATAACAACTTGCTGTTAGTGAAAAAGGAAGAGGGGGACTGCAGCACAAACGGCTGAGCTACGAAGGAAAAGGCTCCATAAGTACTGTATGTAAAGAAGAGCACAATTAAGTTTACAGTTTACACTGGATTTAAAACCCACTTGAGTAAAAATGTTAGATTGTTAACAGGTTATTTAAATTCTTCACATTGCAGTTCACATTAAAATACTGTAAGACATAACGATGTATATATTTTTTACAATAAAGCTCCACTTTTATTTGAAATTGGAGTCCTTCTGAAATGGATGTGCAGGAGTAGCTGCTCACTAACTCTCTAACTTTCCCCCTGAAGCTCTGCCCACACATCTTTAAAGAAGCACTTGCCAATTTCTTAACTTCTGTTATTGTATGTATTGATTATACCTAATTCCGAACAGCCAAGCATTGTTATATTAATTTTACATCCTTAAATCAAGTTGCCTCCATAGCTCTCAAACACTTCAATAAAGAGTGCTCGTACATATTTGGCCCCGTCTCTATTCAGTATTTGCCTGGATATGGTCGCTGCTTGCCGCCTCAGCTTGCTTTCTCTATTGGTCTATGAGCGCTGCAAAAACAGTTAGCTGCTTTGGCTGGCAAAACGCAGGTCCACTTCCGGGACCCCAACCTATTAGACATTCATAGAATATTCCAAGGATTTGCCATTTATATCTATGTTGAGAAAACTTAGTAAAGTACCTGCAGACAAATTTGAACCACAATTTTTTTTAGTATTACAATGTGAGTGCCAAGATTCTGCAGAATAATGTAAGTTTACAAATTATGGATAGTAAATATACAGATTTTGTTCATTAATAACGTATGAATTTTAGGTTTCTACAGAAACGTATGTGAATTTTAATACTGGTATTCGATTGTATAAGAAAAAGACTTCCAAATTCAAGTGGTATGATTAGAAGTGCCTGAAGTGATAGGAATTAAAGGTCTAATTCAGAGCTATTTTCTGGTCACTGGAACAGAAATGACAAAAGATTCCGTCCATTGGTTTTTCAATACTGTGTTCAATAGTAATAGGAAATTGATGGTGTAACTGTGCCATCAGAGGAAACTTATGATGCGGACAATAGTACTTTCAATAAAAGGCCTTTTGATTTTCCATGTGTCAAACTGTTTTAATATTATTGTATTTCTAGGTCAATGAAGGGTTAATGTGGTTTCATAAATCATATATAAACAAGAGCCCTGAGCTCCTCTTTGTCTAAATACTTTCTAACTAAGGTCAAAAAGCATGAAGAAGAAAAATGTAATGGTTGCTTTCTGAAGTCATTCAGAGACTGCATTAATTCCATCGCCCCAAAACTGACATTGACATAGCATTCTAAAGAGGGTGAATAATAGGTGAATTAGAAATTAATGATTCTTCTGCTATGTAAATGGCAATTAAAGGACATGGCATGCTTCAGGCAGTGTCCTTAAACTCTTCTCCATTTGTTTAGAATGAAATTCATAGCATACGTATAAAAGCACAAAATAATGTGCTTTAAGTAAAACTACACAAATGTGGATAGTATATGGCTTAAACTTTTGCTGGTTTTGCTGACAGCATTTTACACCATTGTTAATCTTGTAATATGAATAAATAATGAATGCATAAACAAACTGCAAAGCAACACATTACACCATCAACATAATGCAGCAGTAAAACTCAATAATTTGCATTGATTATAATTGTGTTCATCAAGTGTGGTGGTAACAAAACAACAGCGCTGCTGCTGCTCCAGAATAGATCCTTGTAAAAAATATGAGCACCAAATGAATACCTTAAATATTTTTTCCATAACTGTACATAGAATAAACTGAAGGTTTATTAAAGTTGAAATTAATTCTTTCAATCTCTGCTGTCTCTCCTACACAAATTGATCTGGGCGGGGAAACCTGCGCGTATTGTCCGTTTTCGTGCGAAGTGTGAGGGGGGTGTTGGTCTACCGGACTTTGTTTCCTACCACCATGCCTCCCACTTGACACAAATTCTAGACTGGTTTAGACACAGCGAGATTAAGGAGTGGGTGTCCATGGAACAGGCTTTTCTGGCAGTCCCACTACAGTCCTTACCGTGGTTGGGTAGACATACACCCTGGCAGTCGCGGCACGGCTCTTTCCTAGGACAGAGATCTCCCCGTCACCCTCTCCTATGTACACGATTTTGGGCAACCCTGCATTTCCCCCAGGGCGGGAAGGAGGTCCTTTCCTGCTTTGGTTGAGGGCAGGTAAGGGACGTGCTGTACACTTTTTGCCCAAGGAGAGATAGATGTCGAGCGCGCAGCTACAGTCTCTGTCGGACCCTGCCCCTTTTTCTGCATGGCAGGTTTCCCAGCTACGACATTATCTGGCGTCCTTAGCTAATCCGGCGGCGTACTCACGCGAGGGCTCCCCATTTGAACGTTTATGCACAGGCACAGCACGGTGCGTCATTCACTGTCTAAACTCTATGCTCTTCTGATCTCGCCCTCCAATCTGCCTACCCCATCTTACCTGCTTAGTTGGGAAAGGGATTTGGGTCTATCATTTACACCCGAACAGAAGGAGCGCCTGTTTACCATGACACATAAATCCTCAATGGCCAGTAGATATCAGGGGGCAGGGTTCAAGATTCTGTCTCGTTGGTATAGGGTGCCTTCCAGGTTGCATGCAATGATTCCGGCGGTTTCGCCCCTGCGCTGGAGATGTGATGACCATGTGGGTACGATCTTGCATATCTTTTGGGACTGCCCACTTCTGACTGATTTCTGGTCCGAGGTGTGGCGCATTTCCTCGAAATTCACGGATTTTCCCCTCCCGAGGTCGCCAGAACTTTTCCTGCTCCATCTGTGTGAGATACCATTGTCCATGTATAGGCGCTCAGTTGTTCGCCACTTGGTGAATGCGGCTAGAGCATGTGTTCCCGCGCTGTTGAGACAATCCTGTCCCCAGTCGGTGGGCATGTGGTGTGGCAAGATCCGGGAGATTATGAGAATGGAGGACCTCACGGCATCAATGAAAGGGTCCCATGCCGCCTTCCTCAGAACCTGGCGTGAATGGATCCGTTTTCAATCCTCCCTGGAATACAAGGCCATCATGGCCTCTTGACTTCTTTCCTAGGCCCAATTATGTCAGGTTCGTTCCTCTCCCTCCCTCTCTCCCCTTCTGTCCCCGCTTTTCTTTCTTTCTTTTTACTGTATCTCTGCTTGACTAAGGAGTATTATGCACCGCTGCGGGTTCAGGGTGCATATCTGCATTTCTTCCAATAATATTCTGAGCGGTATACTGCCTTCCATTGTCATTTTATGCACTTTTGTTATGCAAGTTACTGGCCTGTGGCCGATGTCAATACCGACTTGGTGTGTACTGTGTATATTGTCTGTTTTTCTTTATGCTTTAAAAAACAAAATAAAAGAATTTTAAAAAAGTTGAAATTAATGTGTAAAAAAATTGTGATAACCACAAAAGTGTGGCCATTTCATCCATAAGTTATTGTTTATATTTTACATACACTACCGTTCAAAAGTTTAGGGTCACTTAGAAATGTCCTTATTTTTTAAAGAAAAGCACAGTTTTTTTCAATGAAGATAACATTAAATTAATCAGAAATACACTCTATACATTGTTAATGTGCTAAATGACTATTCTAGCTGCAAACGTCTGGTTTTTAAGGCGATATCCACATAGGTGTATAGAGGCCCATTTCCAGCAACCATCACTCCAGTGTTCTAATGGTACATTGTGTTTGCTAACTGTTAGAAGGCTAATGGATGATTAGAAAACACTTGAAAACCCTTGTGCAATTATGTTAGCACCGCTGTAAACAGTTTTGCTGTTTAGAGGAGCTATAAAACTGACCTTCCTTTGAGCTAGTTGAGAATCTGGAGCATTACATTTGTGGGTTCGATTAAAGTCTCAAAATGGCTAGAAAAAGAGAGCTTTCATGTGAAACTCGACAGTCTATTCTTGTTCTTAGAAATGAAGGCTATTCCATGCGAGAAATTGCCAAGAAACTGAAGATTTCCTACAACGGTGTGTACTACTCCCTTCAGAGGACAGCACAAACAGGCTCTAACCAGAGTAGAAAGAGAAGTGGGAGGCCCTGCTGCACAACTGAGCAACAAGACAAGTACATTAGAGTCTCTAGTTTGAGAAATAGACGCCTCACAGGTCCTCAACTGGCAGCTTCATTAAATATTACCTGCAAAACGCCAGTGTCAACGTCTACAGTGAAGAGGCGACTCCGGGATGCTGGCCTTCAGGGCAGAGTGGCAAAGAAAAAGCCATATCTGAGACTGGCTAATAAAAGGAAAAGATTCATATGGGCAAAAGCACACAGACATTGGACAGAGGAAGATTGGAAAAAAGTGTTATGGACAGACAAATCGAAGTTTGAGGTGTTTGGATCACACAGAAGAACATTTGTGAGACGCAGAACAACTGAAAATATGCTGGAAGAGTGCCTGACACCATCTGTCAAGCATGGTGGAGGTAATGTGATGGTCTGGGGTTGCTTTGGTGCTGGTAAAGTGGGATATTTGTACAAGGTAAAAGGGATTTTGAATAAGGAAGGCTATCACTCCATTTTGCAACGCCATGCCATACCCTGTGGACAGCGCTTGATTGGAGCCAATTTCATCCTACAACAGGAAAATGACCCAAAGCACACCTCCAAATTATGCAAGAACTATTTAGGGAAGAAGCAGGCAGCTGGTATTCTATCTGTAATGGAGTGGCCAGCGCAGTCACCAGATCCCAACCCCATAGAGCTGTTGTGGGAGCAGCTTGACCGTATGGTACGCAAGAAGTGCCAATCAAGCCAATCCAACTTGTGGGAGGGTCTTCTGGAAGCATGGGGTGAAATTTCTCCCGATTACCTCAGCAAATTAACTGCTAGAATGCCAAAGGTCTGCAATGCTGTAATTGCTGCAAATGGAGCATTCTTTGACGAAAGCAAAGTTTTAAGGAGAAAATTATTATTTCAAATAAAAATCATTATTTCTAACCTTATCAATGTCTTGACTATATTTTCTAGTCATTTTGCAACTCATTTGATAAATATAAGTGTGAGTTTTCATGGAAAACACAAAATTGTCTGGGTGACCCCAAACTTTTGAACGGTAGTATATATATATATATATATATATATATATATATATATATATATATATATATGCATACATATATATATATATATATTACGTTTTTCCTGGTCCATCTAACTTTTTAATTGGCTGGGTGGCAAATAATAAATAAGCCCAAAGCTGTTGAGGATGAATAAGTCTTCCTGTCTTTCTGCTTGGAGGTTTTGTAAGACATAGTAGAGTATTGGCCTCTAATTTACCATTGCAAACCTTGGTGCAGGTGCGGAAACCAAAAACAGAAGGTCCCAGTGCAGGAACAGTATATGAACTCCTGGATTTCAACATGCAAATTTGATGGTACATATAATATGTATACATGAGAGATACCTGATTCCGGCTTCTACATTGCCCCACTGTTCCAGGAGCCCCAGAAACTTTCAATTGTATTTGCGTCCTTAGCACAATTGAATACATTGGTGAAGCAGGAAGCCGTCAGCTTCCTGCTTCACCATTCACTCACTCCTGGTGCGATGCATTGACGTAACTGCGCCTGCCTACGCCAAACTACCAACCGCACCGGCAGGAAGAGGCCTGATGAGGAAGCTGTTGAGAAGCTGCTTCATTCCTTGGGGGAACAGGGCTAGGTGAATATTACTTTTATTATTTTAAGGTGTTATTTCTGTGTAGAAAAGTACTAACGGGGCATCACTATTGTGTGAAGGTTGGTAAGTAGGTATTACTACTGTGGGTCACTGAGGGGCATTACTACTGTGAAGAGGGTTCAGTGGGCATCATTTCTGTGAGGGTGCACTAAGGAAGTATCACTACTGTGTGGAGGGCACTAAGGGGACATCACTATTGTTGGGTACTAATGGGGTATATCTACTGGGAAGAGGCACTGTGGACAGTATTACTGTGAGAGATGATCAAGGGGGCATTGTTTCTATGTGGCGGCACTGAGGGGGCATCCTTAGTTTATGGGGGCACTGAAAGGGCAGAATTACAGTGAGGTGGGGCACTAAGGGGGCATCCTTACTGTGAGCTGTTTGCTTAAGGTGCTAAGCCTTTTCTAGTTATGCCCCTGCACATGAATAAAAACCCACTTGTGATGTAACAACAGCTTACCTGACAGAAAAACATATGTGATGTTACAGCAGTTTACCTGAAAGAAAGACATTTTTGAGGTCATAGCTGCTTACCTGACTGAAACACTTTAGTGATATTACAGTAGCTTACCTGTAGTCAGACACAAACATCACAGGGCCTATGTGCAACTATATATTAGCTTTGGTGTAGACCTTTATATGTAATCTAATAGATATTAGGGAACATTAATATAATTTTTTTTTAGGTAGCAGTGGGCCTCCTTGCCTGCAAAGCCCCTGTGCATCTCCACTGATCCCCAAAAAGGGGCTAGTTTTAGTCCTACTTGCCAGAGGAGAGCAGACTGTTTATGTGTGATCTTTCCCCAATTTAAATGAATGCGAGTTATGGAAATCAATGAGCAAAAGCAGTCAGTCTGCAGAGTAAAAAGTGAAATAAATGTGAAAAATACACTGTCCACTATTGGCCAAACTCCACACCTGCTTTAGATTGTTAAACCCTAATCGATTTGAGTATTTAAAGAGGCTCTGTCACCAGATTTTGCAACCCCTATCTCCTATTGCAGCAGATCGGCGCTGCAATGGAGATAAGAGTAACGTTTTTTTTTTTTTTTTAAAACGAGCATTTTTGGCCAAGTTATGACCATTTTTATATTTATGTAAATGAGGCTTCCTAAAGTACAACTGGGCGTGTTTAAAGTAAAAGTACAACTGGGCGTGTATTGTGTTCGTTACATCTGGGCGTTTTTACTTCTTTTACTAGCTGGGCGTTGTGTATAGAAGTATCATCCACTTCTCTTCACAACGCCCAGCTTCTGGCTGTGCAGACACAGCGTGTTCTCGAGAGATCACGCTGTGACGTCACTCACTTCCTGCCCCAGGTCCTGCATCGTGTCGGACCAGCGAGGACACATCGGCACCAGAGGCTACATTTGATTCTGCAGCAGCATCGGCGTTTTCAGGTAAGTCGATGTAGCTACTTACCTGCAAACGCTGATGCTGCTGCAGAATCAACTGCAGCCTCTGGTGCCGATGTGTCCTCGCTCGTCCGACACGATGCAGGACCTGGGGCAGGAAGTGAGTGACGTCACAGCGTGATCTCTCGAGAACACGCTGTGTCTTTGCACTGCCAGAAGCTGGGCGTTGTGAAGAGAAGTGGATGATACTTCTATACACAACGCCCAGCTAGTAAAAGAAGTAAAAACGCCCAGATGTAACGAACACAATACACGCCCAGTTGTACTTTTACTTTAAACACGCCCAGTTGTACTTTAGAAAGCCTCATTTACATAAATATAAAAATGGTCATAACTTGGCCAAAAATGCTCGTTTTTTTAAAAAAAAACACGTTACTCTTATCTCCATTGCAGCGCCGATCTGCTGCAATAGGAGATAGGGGTTGCAAAATCTGGTGACAGAGCCTCTTTAAGAAACAATTAAAACAAAATAGTGAAAAACGAAGGTGATTTTCATGATGTAACCCGCATGGTTACTTATATTGGCACATGCATATCATTGTTATGCCCTGTGTATTACATATTTACAGCTAAATATTATGGTGCAACCGGAACCAAGACAGTTATGAGTAGAGTCATAATAGATTTTAATCGGAAGTAAATGGGGAGATAAAGCTTTCGAACATTGGTATTTTTTTCACTGTGCCACATTTTATTTTTTTTTATAACTTTTATACATGTCCTAGTAGAGTTAAATTAAGGGGACAGAGAAATAAAGCAAAAAAAATAAAATGTTTTTTTTTTTTTTTAACGAAGCAGCTCTATGACAATGTCCCCAGAACTGCATATATGGAAGTGCATGTAGTCAAAGGGAAAATAAGATAATCTAAATAAGATATAAGATATATTAAAATATATATTAAAATATATATTAAATAAGATAAGATAAATAAGATAAACACCAGACCAGACCCCTAAATACAAACCCCAGACCAGACCCCTAAAAACAGACCCAAGACCAGACCCCTAAAAACAGACCCAAGACCAGATCCCCTACACTAATATAGATCCTAGACCAACTAAACTAATACAGACCCCCACATCCCCTAAACTAATACAGTCACCAGACTAAACCCCTAAATACAGACCCAAGACCCTAAACTAATACAGATCCAATACACTTACATAGCAACTCATACTCTTGCTGCTCTACTTTCTGGCATCGGGACTAGCCCACAAGGCCATGTGACCTTGTGTCTGCAGGTCTTTCAACTGTAAAAAGCCCTGCTAACACATGGACATGTGACCTTATGTCTGCAGATCCTGCACAAAGCCGTTTAGTCACATTTTTTGCTGCGATTCGCTGCAAAAACCGTGACAAAACTTCAATGTGTTTTAACTCTGTGGGCAGCCATGGCCTTCCTCCAGAGTCTTAAGCCCTTGTCGGAGTCGCTCCATATGCGCCTATGATAATACGACACAGTCTCTTTAATCATATAATCACTTCATGGAATTATTTTATACACGAGGCTGATGAGCGATCCTGTGAGCTAATTCTCGAAGCAGGAGCTGTAACTAACAGTTCCTGAACATAGAGCAGCCTCCTGAACACAGCTGGGATAAAAAAAAAATCCAACCCCCCAGCTATTTAACCCTTTGATCGCCGCGGTCCATGACCGCGCCATGATCAAAGGAGACTCCCCTCTTCGATCGCGTCACTGAAATCCCAGTTACGCGATTTAAGACCAGGGAATCCCTATGCAGTCACCCCTGGGGACCTAGAAAGGACCCCAGAGTTGTCTGTTCAGTATGCCTGTTGTTAGGACACACTATGTGTTGCCCTAACAGAAGCCTGTCTCACAGTGACACAGTGTAATGTATTATCATATAGGAGTATGCTAATACATTATAAGTAAAAAATTAAAGCTGTAAATAAAGTTATTCCTGTAACAAAAATAAAATAAAACAATTTCCCTCCCAAAAAAGTCAATATTTTGCATAAAATATATTTTACTGCCCATACATTACAAAAACCAAAAAAACCTACACATATATTAGGTATCTTCACGACCGTAATAACCTGAAGAATTAATTTAACAGGCTATTTAATGTAAAACATGAACAGGAGAAAACAAACAAACAAAAAAAACAATGCCGAGAATCGCTTTTTCCTATATTCACGCCGTATAAATAAATTATATAACTTACACAGTGAATCTTGTCTACTCAGTCCCCCAAACCACGCAGAAAAAAAATACAATTTCTCCCACAAAAACAAGGCCTCATACAGCCACGTCAATAAAAAAATAAAAAAAAAGTTATGGCTGGTGAAAGGCAGAGAGGCAAAAACTGAAAAAAAATTAACTGGTCATTAAGGCCTTTCCAAGCCTGGTCATCAATGTGTTAACTGTACTGGTATAATAATAATGTTCCTGTTATTCCTATTGGTCAATTATTTCATTACCAACATGCTGCTACAGCATTTACCTGAATATTTTTGTTCCTCATGCTCAAACCATATGATACTCGTCCTTTGGAAAGAAAGAAAAAAAAATCAACATTTTAAATGTCAAAAGGGAAATGTGCTTCCTATATCTTAAAAAGTATAAGGTGATAAGTTGGAAATGTCAGGTAATTGGCGGGCAGATAGAAAGTTACACTTCGTCCTCAGTGAAGAAAATTAACCGGCAGCTGCTAGCAGAGGCCCCAAGGTCATCTGAATGTCAGAATCAACTAAGGGCCAATCATTCAGAAGGAATCTCTGCTGATATTTGCCCTCACTGGTCATTTTCAGATCTCTTAGGAACTGCCCTACTACGGTACTACTGCCAACATGTGTTCATTTCTAAAAATTACACAGATTGTGATTTATTACCCATCATGCTGAAAAAATCCATTGTGAATTAAAACACTTCTTTGTTTAAATTGCTACTCTGCAACACGTATCATATCATCATAAATGACATTGAAGTTATAATCTACAGTACTCTGCTCTAGACACTGATAAGACTCCACCAAAGGACGATCAATACTTACTATTCATTTTTGAAATTATCTTCACATTGATCCCTGAACAAGCGCCAGCGACACAGAGGCACAGTGGCTTTAATACTATAATTATATAAAGGTTTACAGGCTCATCCTCCCAGCCAATAAAAGCTGTCAGCTGGCAGGGACAGTTACAATCCCATAATCCATCAAAATGCTGTTCTCTGACCTATGTGCTTCTGGGCTTTTGGTAGACCTCGATAAACGTGCTTACAGAGAAGAGAATAGCAACAAATGCTAGGAAAACAAAGCACGAGATTCATATTACAGATTAGAGAAACATGTCCCCTGTACTTCACCAGCTTTATCACAGCGCTGAGAAGGACATTTTCATGTAAGAAACTCAAGGGAACACTCAGAGGAAAAAAAACAACTACCAACTTTGCTTCAAACAGCAGTATGACTTTGAGCTGAATAATAAACTGCTTTAATCTCTCAGGAGCAGAGTCAGTAAATGGAACTTAACATCTGGAAAAGTACTGCAAACAAAGCAACTACAGCTCAATTTTATATAGAAAAATAATGAACGTTTCTCATTCTAGATGATGATATGTAAATGCAAGAGCAACAAATACATGAACATCCCCTCTTACACGTATATATGATTGGTCATACATACATACATACATACAAACATACATACATACATACATGTATACATAATGCACACAAATACACTCAGAATGACAATGCTTTTCAGTTATTCACCTTGTGTCAATTTTTTCTGACATTTCCCCCTGAAATGACTGCTGGGAGCCACATTATCCGCTTAACCCATTGGTCCCAGCTAATGTACCTAAAATAAGAAAACAGACAAATAATTAGTTTGTTGGATGGAGGTCAGTCACAGCTTTATTATTATTATCAAACTTCAACCGTACATTTGTAAGGCACTTACATTTTTATTATATCATATTGCTTTAAAAATGGTATTTCAGATACTTGACGCCCAGTGGGCAAGTACGTCTTCAAAGCTCCTCCTCCACTGTATTCATTCATTGGCAGCTGTGACTTAAATTGATCCCGAGGAAGAACCAAAAGAAAGCAGAGATATCTAGAACAAGAACACGTATAAATATTCACATAGTCCACGCACTGTCAATAAGATATTTCCCCTCTGCCTGTTCAAAAAATTAAAAAAACATGCTAAGAAAGGGGAGGAGGAAGGGGAGAGGGACAAAAATCTCCAGGGCCTCTTTTAGAGGGGGAGAGCAAAATAAATAACCCACACGAGTAAGAGGAGACACTATTACTACTGTCCTAAGGATAGGGCTATACCATTTAACCCTTTCACTGCCAAGTATGCATGTAAAAGTCAATAGTCAATACCAGGAACATGGAACAGGATCAGGACTAGGAACTTAGAGGCGAGTAGCAGAATTCACAAGACTAGACAGGTCCACATTCAGGAACAATACTGTGAACAATACACGATCCTCAAGCAAAGGTTGATGGGACAGACAGGGTTAAATAGCAAAGAGGCAAAACTGGTAATGTAGCAGAAGTGACTTTGAAGTGAACACTTAATCCCACCAGGGTCAAAATTGTTGCCAGCAGGGAAGAGGTGAGCAAGAACGCATTTGTAACACTAGCTGTTGCTGATCCGGCGTGTGTCCTAAGATGACCCCTTTCACCTACCAGATTTTTACCTTAATTGTTTTTCTGGTTTTTGATTGGGATTGTTCCCGTCACTACTCTACATTGATACCCATCACGTCGCCAAATGCTCTTATACTTGCTGGAACTGGTTGTTTTCCAGACCCCAATGTAGTCAATGGTATCAGCTAAAAGTCCCAAGGACAATGGAGTTCCTGTTAGAGCAACTAGTTTTACGGGAAAATAAGGTGTTGTTCAATAGGCCATTATCTTATATGATCAACTGTTTTGAGTCTGAGAATGTTACAGATACTGATACTAAAACTTATACTTATCGTAATATATTGTACGTAACACGGGATTACGCATGATTTGTTTTCAATAGTTAAAATGGATACAAAATCCGTCAAATAGATAAACTTCCTTCTTCCCTGTCTTGGCTACTTGAATCCATGGCAGTTATTTATATAAAGACAGAAAAATAGGGAAAAAGTTATGAAGACAACCCCTTATGCTAGTCATACATTTCCCTATTGTTCTATATGCGGGCCTGTCAGTTGAATGCCCAACCATGTAATATAATGATTGAGTGGGTTTACCATAGTGGGAGCCACTCTTACTTAGACCTTATTCACACGAACGTGTTTAATGTCCGTGATACGCGCGTGAAAATCACGCGCGTTGCACAGACCTATGTTAGTCAATGGGGCCATTCAGACATTCCATGATTTTCATGCAGCGTGTGTCCGCTGCGTAAAACTCACGACATGTCCTATACTTGGGCGTTTTTTGCACATCACGCACCCATTGAAGTCAATGGGTGCGTGAAAATCACGCGCAGCACACGGAAGCACTTCCATGTGTCGCGCGTGATTCGCGCAACAGTAGATCAAGAAATAAAGGGAAAAATAAAACCACTTCCTTCATTTATTTTTCTAAACATCAAAACCGCGTGTCATAAGGCTGGCATATGCATGAATATCACGCAGCCACGCAGCAAACACTTATGACACAAGGAACTGCAACGCGCAAAAAAAACCGCAGTGTTTTTTGCGCGCGCAAAACGCACACGTTCATGTGAATAAGGCCTTAGTGTATCTGTGATTTGGCTCATAGTGGAGGGTTCCAAGCAGGGTAGGCCCCTTCTATAATGTCCATATGCCCTAATAGGCACATTATGGCTGCATATGGTACTATAGGGACTCTATAAGGACATTAAGGACCCCCATGTGCCGCCATACAGGCTCCATACACCCAGCTTTGTCAGTTTCATGGAGAGGAAGGCTAAATAACAACATATTCTGTATTAGCCTGTATAAAGTGGCTGCGATCAATCAGGACCCAAGAGGGCAGGGGAAGGCAAGGTCACTGCTGGGGATATGAATTTGGCTCAGTCATAAGTTAACTCTGCTTATGGGTGTGTTGTACTGCTTTCAACCCCTTCCTGACATTTGACATATCCATACGCCAAAGTCGAGTAGGGGAAGTATGGAACGGGCTCACGGAGTGAACCCGCTCCATACGATGCGGGTATCGGCTGTATGTTACAGCCGACACTTCAGAGTAACGAGCGGGATCACACTCGAGCGATTTAACTAGTTAAATGCCGTGGTCAATAGCGACCGCGGCATTTAAATCGTTTGAAAGAGGGGGCGACCCGCTCGAACAGTTCATCGCGCCCCCCGCAATGCAATCGCGGGGTGGCGATGGTTGCTATGGCTGCCTGGGGGCCTAATGTAGGCCCACAGGTCCGCCATTTTTGTGCTTCTATTAAGCCCTGCCTCCGAATTAAGCCCTGCCTGATAGAAACCTGTCAGAAGCACGATGTACTACAATTAGTATTGAAGTATATAGTGCAAGCGATCCAATGATCTCTGGTTGAGGTCCCCTGGGGGGACTAATAAAAAAAGTAAAAATTAGTAAAAAAAAAGGGGTTTTTTAAATGTAAAAAAAAAAAAAATTAAAAGTTCAAATAACCCCCCTTTTCCCATTTTCCCCCTAGAGCATAGTAAAAAAAATAAAAAATAAACATAATTGGTATTTCCGCATCCGTAAAAGTCTGAACTATTACAATATATAATTATTTAACCCGCACGGTGTACGCCGTAAAAAAAAAAGTAAATGCCAGAATCTCTATTTTTTTGGTCACCTCGTAGCCCACACAAAATGAAATAAAAAGTGTTCAAAATGTTGCATGTACCCGAAAATGATATCATTAAAAACTACAGCTTATCCCGCAAAAAATAAGCCCTCATACCGCTTAAAGAGGCTCTGTCACCAGATTTTGCAACCCCTATCTGCTATTGCAGCAGATAGGCGCTGCAATGTAGATTACAGTAACGTTTTTATTTTTTAAAAACGAGCATTTTTGGCCAAGTTATGACCATTTTTGTAGTTATGCAAATGAGGCTTGCAAAAGTCCAAGTGGGTGTGTTTAAAGTAAAAGTCCAAGTGGGCGTGTATTATGTGCGTACATCGGGGCGTTTTTAATACTTTCAATAGCTGGGCGCTCTGAAGAGAAGTAACATCCTCTTCTCTTCAGAACGCCCAGCTTCTGACAGTGCAGATCTGTGACGTCACTCACAGGTCCTGCATCGTGACGGCCACATCGGCACCAGAGGCTACAGTTGATTCTGCAGCAGCATCAGCGTTTGCAGGTAAGATCGACTTACCTGCAAACGCTGATGCTGCAGCAGAATCAACTGTAGCCTCTGGTGCCGATGTGGCCGTCACGATGCAGGACCTGTGAGTGACGTCACAGATCTGCACTGTCAGAAGCTGGGCGTTCTAAAGAGAAGAGGATGTTACTTCTCTTCAGAGCGCCCAGCTAGTAAATGTATTAAAAACGCCCCGATGTACGCACATAATACACGCCCACTTGGACTTTTACTTTTAAACACACCCACTTGGACTTTTGCAAGCCTCATTTGCATAACTACAAAAATGGTCATAACTTGGCCAAAAATGCTCGTTTTTTAAAAATAAAAACGTTACTGTAATCTACATTGCAGCGCCTATCTGCTGCAATAGCAGATAGGGGTTGCAAAATCTGGTGACAGAGCCTCTTTAATCAATGGAAAAATAAAAAACTTATGGCTCTCAGAATCTGGCAACACAAAATAAATTTTATTTTTTACACTTACATTTTTACTTGTAAAAGTAGTAAAATATAGAAAAAACTATATATATTTGATGTTGACAATCGTATTGACGCAGAGAATAAAGTTAACATGTTGTTTTAACCCCTTCCCTCTTTAGCCACTTTTGACCTTCCTGACAGAGCCTCATTTTTCAAATCTGACATGTGTCACTTTATGTGGTAATAACTCCGGAATGCTTTCACCTATCCAAGCGATTCTGAGATTGTTTTCTCGTGACATATTGGACTTTATGTTACTGGAAAAATTTTCTCCATATGTTCAGTATTTAATTGTGAAAAACACCAAAAATTAGCGAAAAATTGCAAAAATTAGCATTTTTCTCAATTTAAATGTATCTGCTTGTAAGACAGGCAGTTATACCACACAAAATTGTTGCTAGTTAACATCACCCATATGTCTACTTTAGATTGGCATCGTTTTTTGAACATCCTTTTATTTTTCTATGACCTCACAAGGCTTAGAACTTTAGCAGCAATTTCTCACATTTTCAAGAAAATTTCAAAAGGCTATTTTTACAGGGGCCAGTTCAGTTGTGAAGTGGTTTTGAGGGCCTTATATATTAGAACCCCCAAAAATTCACCCCATTTTAAAAACTTCACCCCTCAAAGTATTCAAAACAACATTTAGAAAATGTCTTAACCCTTTACACATTTCACAGGAATTAAAGCAAAGTAGAGGTGAAATTTACAAATTTCATATTTTTCTGCAGAAATAAATTTTTAATAAAAAATTTTTTCTAACACAGAAAGTTTTACCAGAGAAATGCAACTCAATATTTGTTGCCAAGTTTCTGCAGTTTTAGGAAATATCCCACATGTGGCCGTAGCGTGCTACTGGAATGAAGCACCGGCCTCAGAAGCAAAAGAGCACCTAGTGGATTTTGGGGCCTTATTTTTGTTAGAATATATTTTCGGCACCATGTCAGGTTTGAAGGGCTCTTGCAGTGACAAAACAGTAAAAATCCCCCAAAAGTGACCCCATCTGGGAAACTAGACACCTCAAGGAAATTATTTAGGGGTGTAGTGAGCATTTTGACCGCACAGGTTTTTTACAGAAATTATTGGAAGTAGGCCGTGAAAATTAAAATCAACATTTCTTCAAAGAAAATGTAGGTTTAGCGATTTTTTTTCTCATTTCCACAAGGACTAAAGGAGAAAAAGCACTGCAAAATTTGTAAAGCAATTTCTCCCGAGTAAAACAATACCTCACATGTGGTAATAAACGGTTGTTTGGAGACACGGCGTGGCTGAGAAGGGAAAGAGCGCTATTTGGCTTTTGGAGTTCACATTTAGCAGGAATGGTTTGCGGAGGCCATGTCACATTTACAAAGCCCCTGAGGTGATAAAACAGTGGAAAACCCCCACAAGTGACCCCATTTTGGAAATTACACCCATTGAGGAAATTATCTAGGGGTATAGTGAGCGTTTTGACGGAACAGGTTTTTTGCATAAATTATTGGAAGTAGGCCCTGAAAAGGACAATCTAAATTTTTTCAAAGAAAATGTAGGTTTAGCTAATTTTTTATCATTTCCACAAGGACTGAAGGAGAAAAAGCACCGCAAAATTTGTAAAGCAATTTCTCCCGAGTAAAACAATACCCCACATGTGGTAATAAACGGTTGTTTGGAGACACGGCGTGGCTGAGAAGGAAAAGAGCGCTATTTGGCTTTTGGAGTTCACATTTAGCAGGAATGGTTTGCGGAGGCCATGTCACATTTACAAAGCCCCTGAGGGGACAAAACAGTGGAAACCCCCCACAAGTGACCCCATTTTGGAAACTACACCCATTGAGGAAATTATCTAGGGGTATAGTGAGCAATTTGACCCCACAGTTTTTTTGCAGAAATTATTGGAAGTAGGCCCTGAAAATAATAATCTACATTTTTTCAAAAAAAATCTAGGTTTAGCTAATTTTTTCTCATTTCCAGAAGGACTGAAGGAGAAAAAGCACCACAAAATTTGTAAAGCAATTTCTCCCGAGTAAAACAATACCCCACATGTGTAATAAACGGCTGTTTGGACACACGGCAGGGCTTAGAAGGGAAAGAGCACTATTTGGCTTTTTGAGATCACATTTAGCAGGAATGATTTGCGGAGGCCATGTCACATTTGCAAAGCCCCTGAGGGGACAAAACAATGAAAACGCCAAAAAAGGGACTCCATTTAGGAAACTACACCTCTTGAGGAATTAATCTAGGGGTGTAGTGAGCATTTTGACCCCACAGATGTTTCATAGAATTTATTAGAATTAGGCAGTGAAAATAAAAACAGTCCTTTTTCTTCAATAAGACGTAGCTTTAGCGCAAATTTTTTCATTTTCTCAACAAATAAAGGAAAAAAAGAACCCAACATTTGTAAAGCAATTTCTCCCGAGTACGGCAATACCCCATATGTGGTAATAAACTGCTGTTTGGGCAAACGGCAGGGCTCAGAAGGGAAGGACCGCCATTTGGAGTGCAGATGTTGCTGGATTGGTTTCTAGGCGCCTGTGAGCCCAAAACAGTGGAAACCCCCCAGAAGTGACCCCATTTTGGAAACTACACCCTCAATGCATTTACCAAGTGGTGTAGTAAGCATTTTAACCCTGCAGGTGTTTTGTAGAAATTAGTGTTCACTCGATGTTGCAGAGTGAAAATGGGATTTTTTTCCATAGATATGCCAATATGTGGTGCCCGGCTTGTGCCACAATAACAAGACAGCTCTCTAATTATTATGCGGTGTTTCCCGGTTTTAGAAACACCCTACATGTGGCCCTAATCTTTTGTCTGGACATATGACAGGGCTCAGAAGTGAAGAGTACCATGCGGAGTGGAGGCCTAATTTGGGGATTTACAAAGTATTGGTTCACAACTGCAGAGGCTCAGATGTGAAATAATAAAAAGAAACCCCTGATAAGTGACCCCCACTATGGAAACTGCACCCCTCAAGGCATTTATTAAGGGGTGAAGTGAGCATTTTCACCCCACAGGTCTTTTCCATAAATGAATGTGCTGCGGATGGTGCAAATTAAAAATTTATATTTTTCCCTAGATATGCCATTCAGTGGCAAATATGTCATGCCCAGCTTATGACGCTGGAGACACACACCCCAAAAATTGTTAAAAGGGTTCTCCCGGGTATGACGATGCCATATATGTTGAAGGAAACTGCTGTTTGGGGACGCTGTAGGGTTCAGAGCCGAGGAAGCACCATTTGGCTTTTGGAGAGCGGATTTTGCTTGGTACTATATTTGCTTGAGTATTGCTGGTGTTTTATAATGTGGGGGTACATGTAAGCGGGGCGGAGTACATAAGGGGCATAGTCAGGTGGTATAAAAATAAAAATAAATCCATAGATGTGTGTTACGCTGTGAAGCAATCCTTTCCGCACAGGCCAGTGTCGCACTGATAAATGGTGTCATTTCTTATCCCCCTTTTGGTCCACACTCCGCACCTTTTGTAGTTTGGGGAATTTTGCTGGGAAAGTGTTGTCCTGGTATAATACGGGCACCGTCGCTTCCAGAGGATATGTTTGGGCTCTCCCCTTCCTGGTTCCCTAATTTTAGGTCCTTGATAAATCGCCTCTTGAAACAGAAGAAATGTTCCCCTCGGGCAGCACAACTGCATATTTTTTTATTTCCTGACTTATTGGAGCCATAACTAATTTTATTTTTCATAGACGTAGCGGTATGAGGGCTGGTTTGTTGCGGGACGAGCTGTAGTTATTATTGGTACCATTTTGGGGTACATGTGACTTTTTGATCACCTTTTATCCTATTTTTTGGGATGCCAGGTAAACAAAAAAACGCAATTCTGGCACAGCTTTTTTCATTTTTTTTTATACAGCGTTCACCATGCGTTATAAATTACATGTTACCTTTATTCTGTGGGTCAGTACGATTCTGGCGATACCTAATTTATAGCACTTTTTTATGTTTTACAACTTTTTGCAAAATAAAATTACTTTTGTAAAAAGAATGTATTTTTTCTGTCGCCAAGTTGTGAGAACTATAACTTTTTAATTTTTTTGTCGACGGAGGTGTATGAGGGCTTGTTTTTTGCGGGACGAGCTATAGTTTTTATAGGTACCATTTTTGGATACGTGCGACTTTTTTATCACTTTTTATTCTAATATTTGTAGGGCAAAGTGACCAAAAAACAGAAACTCTGGTAAAGTTTTTTACGTTTTTTTTTACGCTGTTCACCGCGTGCAATAAATAATATAATATTTTGATACCTCAGGTCGTTACGGTCGTGGCGATACCAAATACATATGGTTTATTATTATTTTTCAATAATAAAGGACTTGATAAGAGTAAAAGGTCGATTGTGTTTTATTTGATTACTTGAAACTTTTATTGTTTTCAAACTTTTATTTTTTGCACTTTTTTTTTACACTTTTTTATACTTTTTTTTACACTTTTCTTCAAGTCCCACTAGGGGACTTGAAGGTCCAACGGTCAGATTTTTTTTTTTCTAATACATTGCACTACCTATGTAGTGCAATGTATTAGATCTGTCAGTCATTCACTGACAGCAAGCCGATTAGGCTTCGCCTCCCGGCGGGGCCTAAATCGGCTTCCATAATGGCAGAGCAGGAGACCATTGTGTCTCCTGTTGCCATAACAGCAGTCGCCAGTCCCGATTGCCTCTCAGGGCTGGCGATCTGCTAGTAACCGCTACGATGCAGCAATCGCTTTCGATTGCTGCATCGAAGGGGTTAATGGCAGGGATCGGCGCTAGCTCCGGTTCCTGCCGTTACAGGTGGATGTCAGCTGTACAGTACAGCTGACTTCCACCGCTGATGACGCCGGATCAGCTCCTGACCCGGCGCCATCTTGCCGGCAGCTACGGAAGCCGATCATGCTCCGCCGCCGGGCGGATCTTGTCCGGCTTCGGTGCTAGGCAGACCGGGAGGCCAGTATTAGGCCTCCGGATGCCATTGCAGCCACCGGAACCCCGGAAATTTCATTGCTGGGGCTCCGATGAGCTGCAAACACCTTAAGTGCAGCGATCGCGTTTGAGCGCTGCACTTAAGGGGTTAATGGCGGGGATCTAAGCTAATTTCGGTCCCCGCCGTTACAGTCGGATGTCAGCTGTAAGATACAGCTGAGATCCGGTGATCATGGCACCGGCTCAGCTTCTGAGCCGGTCCCAAACATTTGACGTAAATGTACGGCATTTTGCGGGAAGTCAATGCTTTCCATGACGTACATTTACGTCAAATGTCGGGAAGGGGTTAATTGCACATTGAATTCCGTAAAAACGAAGAGCAAACAACTACGGAGGAATCGCATTTGTTTTCATTTTCTACCCCACATATCATTTTATTCTCCTTTCCTAGTACATTATGGCACAGTGCTACAAAAAACTACAACTCGTCCTGCAAAAATCAAGCCCTCATAGAACTATATAGACGGAAAAATAAAAAAGTTATGGCTTTTGGAAGGTGGGCAGGAAAAAACTAAAATTAAAATCTGAAAAATGGCTGCGGCGGGAAGGGGTTAAGATCTGGTCCAGTGAACTTTTTTACTATAATATGCTGCCTTTATGTAGCACAGCATATTGAACTGTCAGATCCGATTTAAGGATTGTTTTTCATTCTGACCAGGGGGTTGTTTTTCAGCTCCGGATCCACGAGCAATGCCCCAATAGCCAAGGCAATCAGTCTGCCCCTGCTGGCACAAATAAACATATATAAAGAAAATATGTCATACTAGATGTGGGTCATTCACATTCAGTGCTATATTAATATATTTGTCTTTTGTAGATTCATCTAATTAAAATATTAATCTTCGTGTACTCAAGGATTCTTTCATTTTGTTAAATAATCTTGATAGAATATATGCCAATTTTAGGCCATAAGCAGATGGTAATACCATGGGAATTTATATTTTAGTAAAATGTCTATCTATTTGTTGTGTATTTTTCTTGTTTGTGTGTTTAAGTTTGCAGGGGAAAAGGAATGTAACAATTAAAATGAATCAAATAAAGTCCATTATTTTTATTTTTATATTTTGTAGTATATTATTATTTTTTACCTTCTGTACTTATAACATTGAATATATAATATACATTTATAAGTAAATTCCTTTTTATGTTTGAATAATAAAAAAATTAGGATTTTACTGGGCTTTAATTTATTTTAGATCAATATTTTTATGAAATCTTTCAGTCACTAAATGAAATACAGTACAAAACTTAGGTTTGTTTCATCAAGTTTTTATTTAATTGCTTTCAAAATCTAACAATAGAGAAGTACTGGACTGTGGAAGAACACTGCCAACCCAAATAACAGACGGTGTATCTATTATCTCACTTCCATGAAGGTCAATGACCTATGACAGTTGGAGCAGAAAAAGCACTGTGAGGGATGTGCAATTTAATCTTTACACAAATAAAATAGAAGTATCACAATGCCAGCATAATGAAGAATCTCTGAGAGAAAAAGAAAAGTCTGTCCCGGAGGAAATTCTTCATTCCATTTCTTAAACTGTTTAAATGCATTCACACTATGAAGTTCGTGCATTGTGTTGACACACGTATTAATAGTATTTTGGTTGGACTGTTACAGATGCTTTAAAGTGATTGCAGAGTCCAGCATTGTCTAAAATTTCCTTTCTTTCATTCATTACTATTCAATGGCAGTCGTAGTGGACCATTGTTTGCCAAAATGTTTGCATGATTACATTGTCCTGTTTTTCTTGTATGGCTTATACCAAGGATTTTATTTTCTTTTTATAGTTTTTTTTTATTATTGGACTTTTGGTTATTCCTTTAGCATATAGATATACATTGAACAATCATCATATGGTTAAAAAAGTTATTGTAAGTTCATAGAAATAGTGATACTAGTAGCAATGATAATACATGCAGTAATAATAACTAGAGTAATGTCATGCAGTATTAGGAATAATTATTAAGTTGGTATTATCATATACACTACCGTTCAAAAGTTTGGGGTCACCCAGACAATTTTGTGTTTTCCATGAAAACTAACACTTATATTTATCAAATGAGTTGCAAAATGACTAGAAAATATAGTCAAGACCTTGACAAGGTTAGAAATAATGATTTTTATTTCAAATAATAATTTTCTCCTTCAAACGTTGCTTTCGTCAAAGAATGCTCCATTTGCAGCAATTACAGCATTGCAGACCTTTGGCATTCTAGCTTTTAATTTGCTGAGGTAATCGGGAGAAATTTCACCCCATGCTTCCAGAAGCCCCTCCCACAAGTTGGATTGGCTTGATGGGCACTTCTTGCGTACCATATGGTCAAGCTGCTCCCACAACAGCTCTATGGGGTTGAGATCTGGTGACTGCGCTGGCCACTCCATTACAGATAGAATACCAGCTGCCTGCTTCTTCCCTAAATAGTTCTTGCATAATTTGGAGGTGTGCTTTGGGTCATTGTCTTGTTGTAGGATGAAATTGGCTCCAATCAAGTGCTGTCCACAGGATATGGCATGGCATTGCAAAATGGACTGATAGCCTTCCTTATTCAAAATCCATTTTACCTTGTACAAATCTCCCACTATACCAGCACCAAAGAAACCCCAGACCATCACATTACCTCCACCATGCTTGACAGATGGCGTCAGGCACTCTTCCAGCATCTTTTCAGTTGTTCTGCGTCTCACAAATGTTCTTCTGTGTGATCCAAACACCTCAAACTTCGATTCGTCTGTCCATAACACTTTTTTCCAATCTTCCTCTGTCCAATGTCTGTGTGCTTTTGCCCATATTAATCTTTTCCTTTTATTAGCCAGTCTCAGATATGGCTTTTTCTTTGCCACTCTGCCCTGAAGGCCAGCATCCTGGAGTCACCTCTTCACTGTAGACGTTGACACTGGCGTTTTGCGGGTACTATTTAATGAAGCTGCCAGTTGAGGACCTGTGAGGCGTCTATTTCTCAAACTAGAGACTCTAATATACTTGTCTTGTTGCTCAGTTGTTCAGCGGGGCCTCCCACTTCTCTTTCTACTCTGGTTAGAGCCTGTGTGTGCTGTCCTCTGAAGGGAGTAGTACACACCGTTGTAGGAAATCTTCAGTTTCTTGGCAATTTCTCGCATGGAATAGCCTTCATTTCTAAGAACAAGAATAGACTGTCGAGTTTCACATGAAAGCTCTCTTTTTCTAGCCATTTTGAGAGTTTAATCGAACCCACAAATGTAATGCTCCAGATTCTCAACTAGCTCAAACGAAGGTCAGTTTTATAGCTCCTCTAAACAGAAAAACTGTTTACAGCGGTGCTAACATAATTGCACACGGGTTTTTCAAGTGTTTTCTAATCATCCATTAGCCTTCTAACACAGTTAGCAAACACAATGTACCATTAGAACACTGGAGTGATGGTTGCTGGAAATGGGCCTCTATACACCTATGTAGATATTGCATTAAAAACCAGACGTTTGCAGCTAGAATAGTCATTTAGCACATTAACAATGTATAGTGTATTTCTGATTAATTTAATGTTATCTTCATTGAAAAAAACTGTGCTTTTCTTGCAAAAATAAGGAAATTTCTAAGTGACCCTAAACTTGTGAACGGTAGTGTATTATGTTCCAAAACATTTTTTTTAAGCTTCAAATCATATCAACCTAAATAAACACAGGCTAGAATAATTTTCATGTGATTCATGTGCAACTTTACAATTTAAGTTGGGCTCCTGCAAAGCAATGATCTGTGATGCATTGCATCCTGGGAGAATTTATCAGGTTATTGTACAGTCCCTGCTGTGAGGGCTGCAATAGCCAAGATGCAAATCACAAGATCAAATTCTGAGCAGTCACTGAAATACGAGAAAATATTGTAGAGATTTTAACTCAAAAGCGAGAAGATTTGTGAATACTATTGTAAGCTGGCCAAAATAGCCTATAAGATAGGATGGAACTAAAAACCACTACAAGTTAAATAAAGCAACACATTTCTGATGTTGGATAACTTGTTTTATAGATGAGGGTTTCTTATTTTCAGTCCTCGATTAGCTCTATTGATATGCCTTAAATGCTTGTAACAGGACATAACATTCTCTTTACAGCGCTGCGGAATATGTTGACGCTATATGAGCAACAGAAACTAGGGAATACTGATTAGTTATGTTGACAGTGTTTTGAATGCATAAACCTAAAGAGTAAATAATTTTATGAGAACATGCACAGAATCAGCGTGACAAAAGTAAAGACACCTTTATACAATACGCCATTTAACTTGTAAACTAACATATAACAGACAACATTGGTGAAAACATTTGAAGGGCTTTCAATTAAAATTTTAGAAATGTAATCTTCCCCCTGCCCGATTTATTGTGGATTATAGAAATGTAATGTGTAATGTTAGACCTACAGACATCACTAAGATCTGTGGTTTGAGTCATGTTTTGTCTGCAGTTGATTTTAACAACCTTGAATAAAGTAGGTGACTTCAAAATTTAGCATCATTTTCAATTACCCTTTCCTACCAATGGTCAATGTTTCATCTAGTGTATCATTCTTCAAAGGGAAGGTGACCTCACCAAATAAATGCTCAATTAATCCATTTCTGACGTGATGTTTCCATTAATTCAATGCTTCCTACAGTAAATTTCTTCTAACAACCAGTTTAAAACATTTTGAGATACCTCACTAAGATATTACAATGCTATTAAAAAAAATAATTATCAAAGACACTTTGTTTTGCGTTAAGTCACATTTGTTATGTGTAACTTCTGCTGTCTTAAAAACCATTCTAGGAGATTATCACTCTGAACATTGGAGGCATGGTTGCAACATTTTAAATAAAAACACCGGCTCTCCAGTTATTTCAGTATCAACATCTGGTTTCTACAATGGTCACAATAGTTGTATTATTGAATAGTAACGGTACTTTTAATAACTAACATGGTATTCTTCGGTTTTGTGGAATACGGACATAAAACAAATGCAAATAAAAAATACAATCAAAATCCCGAATCCCGGTGTAACGTCAACCGGGGTTGTGGACCCACTGGACCACTCCGCCGTAACTGAATAGCATCTCGTCAAACAATATAGGCCAGTCACTGGTCAGTGGTCCCTGGATGGCAGGCTGGTGCCGGATTATCGGAAGCTGGCATGTGCTGCATTATCGGTAGCTGGTTTGCCCTGGATTATCGGAAGTTGGTTTGAATTAACAGAAGCAGAACTGGTCTAGGACACTGGACGCAGATATTGGACTTGTCACGGACACTGGACTTGACACGGACACCGAACACGAATACTGCAGTCGTCACAGACACTAGACTTTACACAGACACCAGACATGGATACTGAAGTCGTCATGGACTCTGGATTTGACACGGGCAGTGGACACGCATTCTGAAGTCGTCACGGACACTGGACTTGACACGGATACCGGACACGGATACTGAAGTCGTCACGGACACTGGACTTGACATAGAAACCGGACACGGATACTGAAGTATTCACGGACACTGGACTTGACACAGACACCGAACATGGAAACTGAAGTTGTCACGGACACTGGATTTGACACGGACACTGGACGTGAATACTGAAATCAGGAACGGGATACGGAACCTTTGCAGACTAACACAAGGTTAGCAACAACATTGCTCAGGCCCTGAGAAAGTGGGCAAAGTTCCTTATAAGTTCTAGGATGTGCTGGGATAGGTTGGGAGTAATATTCCTGGTGCACGCACTGGCCCTTTCAAAACAGGGACGAGCAAGCGTGTACCCTATGGGCTCAGGGTGGTGGAGAGCAGAGCATGCCGGCGTCCCAGAGCAGAGAGACGCTGGCACAGGAGACAGGGAGGCTGGCGGCCGCTGGGGTGAGTGACACCGGCGGTCGCTTGGCTGGCATGTCCATGGCCGCGGGCCGTCAGGCTCACTCACCACCTGACGGCCGCAGCCATGAGTCTGCCAGCATTGGCCCCAGTCTACTCCTCAGGAGACGCCAGTGCTCACTTCCAGTTACCTCGGTCGAGTCCCGTAGGGGGCGCGCACATGATCGTGCCCGCTCTTAAAAGGCCAGCACGCGCACCAGAGTTAAATTTCAAAATTAGCCCATGAGTACCCTGGACTATTAGAATGGCCCAGACCATTCCTCCCATGCCTGAGCGTTGATTGTCTATGCAAATGGTCTCCTAGTGTTTTTCAGTTCCCAGTGTTCCTCGTTCCTGTACCTGTATCCTGTAACCTGTATCCCGTGCTATCCTGGTCAAGTGCCGTGCTGAGCTGTAGTCGTGCTGTGCTGTATACCTTGCCTGTCCTGCTACAGCATGCCTGATGTCTACCTGCTGCCTAGGGCTTACAACCTAATCCGGATTCGCCGGGGTGACGAATGGAAGACTGCATTTAACACCCGTGACGGACACTATGAATATCTAGTGATGCCCTTCGGCCTGTGTAATTCTCCCGCGGACTTCCAGGAGTTCGTTAATGACATCTTCCGTGACCTCCTCTATGTTTGTGTAGTAGTCTATCTTGATGACATCTTTATTTTTTCTCCAGATCCTATGACTCATCAGAGACATGTCCGTCAAGTTTTGCTGCGGTTAAGGGAGAATCGTCTGTACGCCAAGTTGGAGAAGTGTGTGTTTGAGAAATATTCTCTATCCTTCCTGGGCTACATCGTTTTGAATCGAGGTTTCAAGATTGATCCCGAAAAGGTAAAGTCTGTCCTGGAATGGCCACGCCCTCAAGGCTTGAGGGCCATACAGCGCTTTCTTGGATTCACCAATTTTTACTGACAGTTCATTTCAAACTTCTCATCCCTGACATCTCCTATCTCTAACCTCACCAAGAATGACATGAACACCAAGGTGTGGACTCCTGAGGCAGAGTCCGCATTCCATAGCCTGAAGAGTGCCTTCATGTCAGCCTCTACTGACAGTTCATTTCAAACTTCTCATCCCTGACATCTCCTATCTCTAACCTCACCAAGAATGACATGAACACCAAGGTGTGGACTCCTACTGACAGTTCATTTCAAACTTCTCATCCCTGACATCTCCTATCTCTAACCTCACCAAGAATGACATGAACACCAAGGTGTGGACTCCTGAGGCAGAGTCCGCATTCCATAGCCTGAAGAGTGCCTTCATGTCAGCATCTAGATGTTTCTGACAGTTCTCGTTGGAGGTGGACGCCTCCTCTGTTGGTGCTGGTGCACTCTTGTTCCAGAGAGGTTCCAAGGGTAAGTCAATGGTATGTGGATATTTCTCTAAGCTCTTCTCTTCCGCAGAAAGCAACTCCTCAATTGGGGATCGGGAGTTACTGGCCATCAAATTGACCATGGAGCAGGGGAGACATCTACTAGAGGGCGCAGCTCATCCAATCCAGATTTTTACGGACCACAAGAATCTCACCTATCTACAGATGGCCCAACGGCTGAACCCTCGTCAGGCCAGGTGGTCGCTGTTCTTTACCAGGTTCCAGTTTGAGCTCCATTATCGCCCGGCCGACAAGATGTGAGGGCTGATGCCTTGTCCAGGTCATTTGAGAACAGAGGACACTACGGAGATTCCACAGAATGTTATTGATCCGTCTTGCATTGCCTCTGTCAACCCCATGCAAGTTAGGGACATCCCTCCAGGGAGGACCTTTGTGCGCCTGGCTGACAGAGGGAGGATCCCCCGCTGGGGACACTGCTCTAGACTGGCAGGTCACGCGGATACCCGTAAAACCCGGGACCTGATTGCCCATCATTTCTAGTGGCCCACGCTGCCCAAAGACAATATGGACTTTGTTTTTTCCTACTCAGTGGGTACAGCTAATAAGGTCGCTCACTCCAGACCTTCTGGTCTGCTCCAGCCACTGCATGTGCCCGATGCTCCCTGGCAGCATATAGCTATGGACTTTATTACTGACCTGCCTCTCTCTGCTGGATGCAGTACTTTCTGGGTGGTGGTGGTGGATCGATTTTCGAAAATGGCCCACTTCGTTCCGCTGACTAGTCTTCCTTCTGCTCCTCAACTGGCCAACCTTTTTATCCAACACATCTTCCACCTGCACAGCTTGCCACAGCATATTGTGTCTGATCGGGGGGTTCAGTTTACCTCGAAGTTCTGGAGAGCTCTCTGCGGACTCCTCGGTGTGAAGTTGGAATTTTCCTCAGCCTACCATCCTCAGTTCAATGGTCAGGTCGAGTGGATCAATAAGATCTTGGAAAACTGCCTATTTCGCTTCATCTCCATGCAGCATAATGACTGGGTGCAGCTGCTTCCGTGTGCTGAAATCTCATATAATAATCACACCAGCAAGTCCACAAGGAATACACCGTTCTTCATTGTCTATGGCCAACATCCACGAATTCCTCTCCCAGTCCCCGATACGTCCGCGGTACTAGCAGCTGAGACTGCTTTTAGGGACGTCCTGCAGATCTGGCAGCAGACTCAATCCTCCATCCTACTGGCCGTCGACCGCATTAAACGGAAGGCAGACACAAGGAGAAGAGAACCTCCACAATTTCTCCCTGGCACGAAGGTCTGGCTGTCCTCTAGGAATATCCGACTGAGGGTGCCATCACACAAATTTGCTCCCAGGTTCCTCGGAGCCTTCGAGATCCTACAGCAGATCAATCCTTTCCCCTACAAGCTTTTGCTGCGTCCTACCCTCAAGATCCCCAACTCCTTCCACGTCTCCCTCCTGAAGTCAGTGCTTCTGAACCGCTATGCCAAGACTCCTAGCCCTGCGGTTGCCTCCAGTGGCCCTTCAGACACCTTCGAGATTAAGGAGATCTTGGACACCAAGAGGGTAAGAGGAAGAACTTTTTATTTGGTGGATTGGAAGGGGTTTGGTCCTGAAGAGAGGTCCTGGTACCCAGAGGAGAACCTCAATGCTCCTACCCTTCTGAAGAAGTTTCTCTCTCGCTCTGGCCCCAAGAGGATGGGGCATAAGAGGAGGGATACTGTCTTGCCCATTGCCGTGGGCCGTCAGGCTCATTCATCTCCTCAGGAGACGCCAGCGCTCACGTCCGCTTACCTCGGCCGGGTCCTGTAGGGTGCGCGCACATGCTCATGCCCGCTCTTAAAGGGCCAGCGCGCGCACCGGAGTTAAATGTCAAAATTAGCCCATGAGTACCCTGGACTATAAGAAGGGCCCAGCCCCTTCCTCCCATGCCTGAGCGCTGTTGTCATACCCAAAGTTTGTCTATGCAAATGGTCTCCTAGTGTTTTCCAGTTCCCAGTGTTCCCCGTTCCTGTACCTGTATCCTGTAACCTGTATCCTGTGCTATCCTGGTGCTGTGCCAGGTTGAGCTGTAGTCATGCTGTGCTGTATACAATGCCTGTCCTGCTACACCACACCTGATGTCTACCTGCTGCCTAGTCCCAGGCGAGCCTTTCTTGCTACTGTCCGGGCTGCCACAGGTACACTATACAAACTATAGACTTTGACCTGCCCCCTGTTGGCCTACTGCCATATCGTCAAGGCGGTATGGCCCAGTGGGTCCATGAACCCAACGTGACACTGGCACTACAGTTCCCCCCTTACTCCCTCCTCTTCTTAGTTGCAGAGCGTGACAGGAATTTTTTTTATGAGCGTCGGTGCATCGATGTTCTCCTCGGGTTTCCAAGATCTCTTCCCAGGACCCAAACCCTTCCAATCCACAAGGTAGAAAGTCTTCGCTCCAACCTTCTTGCTGTCCAGAATCTCCTTGACTTCAAATACATCGAAGAACCCCTGGGAGCCGACGCAGAGTTAGAGGACTTCTTTTAAAAGGTGCAGTTTGGCAAACAGATTGTTCCCCCTTAACTGCAACAGGACTTGGCAAACATGCTTCTGGTGTGTCGTCAGATCGGATGAGTAGATCAAGATGTCATCCTGATAAACCACACCGCAAACATACAATATATCCCGGAATATGTCCTTCACAAAATTTTGGAACACAGCTGGAGCATTACATAACCCGAAGGGCATCATAAGATACTCACAGTACCCATCTCTAGTGTTGAATGCAATCTTCCACTTGTCATTTTTATGAATACGCATCAAGATATAAGCCCCACGAAGATCCAGCTTAGCGTAAATCTTTGCTACGCAAATCTGGTCGAAGAGCTCAGAGATCAGCGGTAAGGGGTACTTATTTTTAACCGTGATTTTATTAATACCAAGATAGTCTATGCAAGGCAGGAGGGATCTATCATTTTTTATCAACAAAGAAAAATCTGTCTCCGGTCGGAGAAGTTGACTTCCTAATAAAGCCCTTCTTGATGTTCTCCTTGACATATATAACGACATGGCTTGAACCATCCATCCACAGGGTGGTGAAGCTCCAGGAAGTAACTCAACCGGAAAGTCGTATGGACGATGTGGCGGTAGGGTCTCAGCCTCCTTCTTTCTGAACAAGTCTTCATAACAGGCATACTGCGGAGGTAGACCAGAAAGAGATTTAGCCATTGGAGGTAGGGCAGGATGAACCACAGGCAGACAGATGAAGTGACAACGAGGTCCCCAGAGAAACATCCCAATCAAGCACAGGAGCGTGCTTGCACAGCCCCAACAAAATTTGATTAATAGCCACGTGCAAAACGTAGAAGGCTATTTGTTCAGAGTGTAGAGCACCCACTTGTAACTTCAATGGTTCAGTGATGAACATGATTGGGTCTGGCAATGGATGACTATTTATGGAAACCACCGCTAGAGGTTTCTTTAGAGGAGTCATGGGCAAGTGGAGATGGTCTACTATGACCTGTTGTATGATGTTCCTGGCCAGAATCCAAATAGGCCAAGACAGAATGTGTGGCCTCACCAGTGAGGTTAGAGACTATAATTGCAAGTTTAGGAGAGAATTTTACAGAAGGCATTGGTTCACCTAGGGTAGTCTCTCCTATAAACCCTAGGTGCCGGAGTTTCCCGTCTTCAGAAGACACTGCCATACAAAATGACCCTTTCTGACACAGTACAGGCATAGGTTAGCTGCACGTCTATGCTGCCGCTCTTGCTCAGACAATCTGACCCAATCAACCTGCATCGATTCTTTAGAGATAGTAGTGGCAGGAAATAGCAGGGGTCTCTGAAAATTAGGCGACAGTCTAGAGAGGTTTCTCTCTCAGAGGGCTTCCTGGGAGTGTTCTCAGAACCTCAGGTCTATGCAGGTAGCCAAGTGGGAGATCATGACCTGCCAGCTCATCTTTAATACTGCTGGCTAATCCTTGTCAGAAGGTTGCTGCTAGGGCCTAGTTGTTTCAAGCAAGTTCCGCTATGAAAGTCTGAAATTGTATGGCATATTCTCCTACCGTCGAACCTCCTTGAAGAAGGGACAGAAGGGTAATGACGGCAGAAGATATACGGCCTGGTTACTCGAAGACGGTTCGGAAGGTGTGTAGGAAGCTCTGCAGATTACTGGACTCTGGTCCTTCACATTCCCAAAGGGGATTCACCCATGCTAAGGACTTGTCGGACAACAAGGAGATGATGAAGGCTATTTTCAGGTGGTCAGACAGAAACAGATAAGAATGCAGGTGAAATTGGATCTTACATAGATTGAGGAAGCCTCGACAGGTTTTGGGGTCCAAATCATAGCGGGGTAGAAGTGGCAATTGAATTCCGGCTCCGGAGCTGACTGGAACTATGGCTGGCTGAGGAGTAACTGGGGTTACCACTTGTGGAGCTGCCGGAGTAGGAACAAGAGCAATGTGCAGGCACTCGGCGATGGAATTGACTGCTTGCAGCAGCTGATCCTGACGTGATCGGAGATCTCGCATGTCCACTTGTATGGCTTGAACTGCCGTCTTGGGTTGACCAGCGGCATCCATGGCCTGAGCAAACTGTATCGTCCACCGAGGTTGTGGACAGACTGGGCCACTCTGCCATAACAGAGTAGCAGCTGTTTAAACAAAATAGGACAGTCATTGGTCGGTGGTACCTGGATGGCAGGCTGGTGCCGGATTAACGGACTCTGGTTTGTGCTGTATTATCGGTAGATAGATTTTGCTGGATTATCGGAAGCTGGATTGTGCTGGGTTATCGAAAGCTGGCTTGTGCTGGTTTTCAGAAACTGGCTTGGATTAATGGAAGCGGAACTGGTCTCAGACACTGGATGCAGATACTGGACTTATCACGGTCGTCACAGACACTGGACTTGACACGAACACCAGACACGGATACTGAAGTTGTCACGGACACTGGACTTGACACGGACATCGGACGCGGATACTGAAATCGTCACGGACACTGGACTTGACATGAACATAGATACTGAAGTCGTCACGGACACTGGACTTGACACACACATAGATACTGAAGTCGTCACGGTCACTGGACTTGACACGGACACTGGACACAGATACTGAAATAGTGAACAGGCTTCAGAACCTTTGCAGACTAACACTAGATTAGCAACAACATTGCTCAGGCACTGAGGAAGTGGGCAGAGTTCCTTATAAAGTCCATGATCTGCTCGGTTAGGTCGGGACCAATATTCCTGTTACACGCGCTGGGCATTTAAGAACGGGCACGAGCACTCATGCACCCTATGTGCACATGGCATTGGAGAGCAAAGCACGCTGGCGTCCCAGAGCATAGAGACGCCGGTGCAGAGGTTAGGGAGGCTGGCGGCCGCTGGGGTGAGTGAGACCTGCGGCCACCACAGTCCCCCCCCCTTACGCCTCCTCTTCTTAGGTCCAGAGTGTAAGAGGAATTTTTTGACTTCTTTCACTTTGGAGGACCTAGCATGTTCATGCCTTACATGGACAGCTCATTGATTTTAATGAGAATTGTGTAATGCTTAATTTCCCCTATGGTGCTGCTGCAGGAGAATTGAATACTTGCTGCCATTTTCCCTCAGATTACAGCTGTCCATTGGGGGTGTCATTAACAGAGCAACCTGTGATCACCTTATTGTTGGGGGACCTTTCTGACAAAAACGGATGTTAAAGCAGGTAAGCTCTTTAGGTATAGAAAATTCAGATTCTGTAATTAAAGGTGTTTTTTAATTCAGAGACAGCACCTTTCACATAAGAGCTGGGGGAAGCCGCGGAAATCCAGACATTTCCCCGGAAACAATGTAATATTACACGGCCGCTATTTGGATGAAAATAACAGGGTGTCTCTTTTTTTCTGGCTTCTTAAGGAGGGTCATGAGCTTGACAGCTCTCTCCTCATCTCTCTTCAACCTTCCCGTGCTCTATGTTCTACCAGTGATCTAAGATTAATATTTTGCATAGTCTGGACCTTCCACTCCTGTCTCCAGGTTCTTTTTCATGCTATTTTTATTCAAATTAATTGCAAACGCTCACATTGTTGTGTCTTAAAAACACATCTTTTCAGGTTGGCCAATTACATTCCCTCTTTAACTCGTTTCCCTTTAACACCCCCTCTACATTATTCTTTAATTCTAGACACCTTCATTTAGCAGTATTTCTCATGCTCCAAGCATCCTTATGCACTTTATATCCGCACCCACAGAGATACTGTACTGACTGAGTGACTGGCCTTTGCAGCTTTGTTTGTCTTCCCATATTTTATACAAAAGACCATAGTACAAATCAATAACTTTTGTCTCTTGTGTAATCCCTATGTCCTCATAGATTGTAAGCTCTTGCGAGCAGGGCCCTCGTTTCTCATGCTTGATTGTTAATTACTTGTCACTCTATAATATCTGAACTTGTCTGTACTTGTTTCCTCAATATCAACTAATTCCTTATGTTTATTATTTTTTCTGGTTGCAGTCTGGTCTAGTGATGTTGGCGGATAATGGGGTGTCAAAATTTTGTGTGGTGCCCTTAGAAGGCGCTGGGCAGTCCTCTTCATCTAGTAGTATGGGAGTGACTAATAGGCTGCTAGCCAGCATTATGCACTTCACGTGTGACCCCTGGATGTGTTTCTGTCTGTGGCAAAGGTTGACGCTATAATTCATAGGAATGTGGAGGTCTTATGTTTACTTTCAGTTATTGAGTAACACTGTTTCACTTAGGCTCTATTCACTCTGCATTTGAAGTGTATGTCGGGAGGATTTCCTAAAATAGCTTATGCCACTGTATAGGCATATGCTATTCCATGCAATTCCATGCAATTAAAAAAAAATATTTATACCAATGTACACCAGTCCGACAGATGTCCAAAGGACACTCTTTCGGCAATCATTAAGAGAATGGGGACCTATGGATACGTTTTGTGTGAATAGAGGCTAATTTTCAGTACACAAAATTCATCAAACTTTAATTCTATAGTTTACTACTGTTTCTACTACTACTACTACTACTACTACTAATAATAATAATAATAACTATTATTATTATTATTATTACATTGTACAAACAAGAGAAATTATAAATATTTATCCTTCTATTTCTTATTATTATTCCAAATTTCAATTAACTATTTAATTATTTTGATATATATATATATATATATATATATATATATATATATATATTCGAGAAACAAATGTAATGCTGTCAACAATCAGTAATACATAATAATAAATGTATAATCTGATAAAAATGTAAAGCTGATTTATATTGTATGCTAATTCAAGATCATCCCTACTACCCACATGGTGCATAAGATTACAAAATGCTTTACAACTAATATTAGATTAGATTAAATCCCTGTGGTAATATTTTTCATGGATAATAAAAGCTTTGCTTAGCTGATAACACGCATTGTGATATTAAACAGATCATATTACAAGTAATGACAGCTATTGTTTTTCATGTAGATAGTGATATGATTTAATATGCCTTTTTAGCATTTTCTGCTACAGTACTTGAATAGTTCAATTTTCAGAATGTAGTGATTATTTTGCTGATTTATTTATGAATATTTGGGGAGATTTATACTACACGTAAAAGAATTATATGGCAAAATGTGTCAAAAAGTGGAGGGAATTGCCTGCTCCAAATTTGCCATAGCTTTTCAACACTTTCATACCTAACTCGATAGTTTTGACATTTCTAATTTATTACGTAAAAATATTGGCGTACTTGGACAGAGGAGGTATTAGGAAGAGAAGTGGTTATAACACTAAGGTGCACCAAATATGTTATGTCATGTGTGGCATTCTAATTAATTTCACAAAATTTGCACTATTTTTGTTGACTTGGAAATGTTTACATCCTGGGACACTATTAATAAAGGTCTCCAATGTTTCCTTTTCTTATTATTCAACAAAGGCATTTTTTCACAGCATTCACGAAACATATTTATTATTACTAAATGACTGAGGTAGGGAAAACGGAGGGAAAAACTATTGCAAACATGAGAAGTTAAAGGGACACCCCAGTCAAGAATGATAAACTGTCTTATACCTAGTGCAGGGACTTAGAGAATACCAAAGATAGAAGTCATCCACCACTCCTCCGGTCCTGTACTTGGCATTACACAGTGTATAAATGTTACCACTTTAAAGTGAAGGGAGCTGCTATGCTTTTGGTAATGAAGTAGGGATGTATGGCTAAGAACATCGACAAGGTTGTCCAGGCAGCAGTATCTGAAGTGAGAAAGAAAGTTCTCCACGCTCAGCAATAAAGAAGGGTGGTGCAATGGTGGGTCAAAGAGGAATGACAGTGCATGGGCCGGAAGTTCAACAGACTGAAAGAAAATTATCTTGTGGTCCAAAAAGACTACATGAATGAAAAAAGAAGGTGGTAAGAAATGCAAGGGAAGGACAACGTGGTCAGCAGAAGTAGGAAATCACTATAAGATCTTTCTCATCATTAATAAATGAAGAAGAAAGTAGCATTAGAATGAAAGACCAATTTAAGATACTAGAGGCAGTAGCATGTTTACAGTTGTTTATACACTTTAGGCTAAGTTCACACTACCGTTAATATAAGAGGAAGGGAGGATTGAAAGATTAAATAGAAGGCAACGGTTCAGTTAAAATTACCATTGATTTCAATGGTAATTTGTTTGTTTCAGTTGCTTTCCGTTTGTCTCTGTGCGCTAGCTTTCCATCTTTTTTCAAGGAAGCAAAAGTGCAGTCTGCAGAACTTTTGTTTCCGTGAAAAAAAAATGGAAACCTAGCAAACAGAGACAAACGGAAAGCAACTGAAACAAAAGACATACCATCAAAATCAATGGTAATTCTAATGAAACCGTTGCTTTCCGTTTAATCTTTCGATCCTCTCTTCCTCTGACGCAAGAGAGGTAAACGTATATTAACGGTAGTGTGAAAGAAGCCTTAGGTCTGCAATGTGATGTATGTTTTTGGTTGGATTTGTATGTGTCTATTCCTCAGTGTTGTTTATACTTGAAGATATAAAAAATATGTGGTCAACATGTGTAGGGAAAAAGTCCAGGCTTTGCTTTCCTAGTGTAATTAAATCATTGAGTACTTTGAGGGAAATGCTTAACAACTTGACAATGTTTAAATAACATTTGGACATGATCCACAAATTCTGGAGATTTAATAATTGAAATTTGAATGATGTCGGCTCCAAGTGGGTCCATAAGTCACATTGGGCCCCACGTGTACCCCACCTTTAGCTTGACATGTGTAAAGCATGCTTACCCAGATTGCCTTAATTCCCTTCCAAGTCCGGTTAAACCCTGCATCTACCCATATTTGTCTAGTGTTGACGCAGGCGATAATGATGATGATGATGATGATGATGATGATGACGTTGACACAAAAGTCATAAGGGAATCTGTAATTTTTTCAGCATTAAATTTGAACATAATAAATATATTTGAACTTTCACTTGACATGTTTTCCAATATCATTTGAGTTTTGTAAATAGTAACAAGTTATCAAAAATATGCCAAAGGATAATGTTAAATGGTTCTCCAAAATAAAAAAAGTACACTTTTTTTTTCACTTTTCCATTTTTTTGTGTACTTATATAATAATGTAAAGATTATGTATGTATACAATGATCAAATCTACAGTACTGACTTATACAAAAGAATTATAGACCAGCCAATATACTAGAGGATGCACTGTGCTTTCAATAAGCTCAGAAGGAAAGGAATTAAAGTATTAGACTATTCTTTATGATTAATATATTTCTTGTATGGGATTGAGAACTTTGCTAAGATCTTAGGAACATGATGGGATGATCTTAGTTATGTTTTGTTCTGCATTATTCCTTAACCCACAAGATTTTCTTTGCATACATATCTTCTTATGAAAATAGGTCAAGTCATAAGCTTTTATTTTTTTTGCTGATACAAGGATCCTAGGGGTGACATAAGGTGTCATCATTAGAAATCTAAAACTAACACCAGAGATTAATACAAAAAAACCAAGCTAAATGTGACTTCGGCTATAATTAGTAATCACAGACGCAGCACATTTGTAAATGAATAAAGGATAAAAATCATATCATATCCTAGCTTTAAGTACTGTATGATTTTAATATTCTTTAAAGCTACTTAATTATGTCACTTATAATGATTTATATCTGAATGTGTAATAAAAAATATTAAATAAAATGACTGATATATTGTACAGCTGAACAGCATTAATTAAAGCGATGCATTTTGAATTGTCTTTATTATTTCTTACATTTCAAAAATATATATTTACATACCATAAACTGCAGTTTGCCATAAATATAGCTGGAATTAAAAAAAAAACTCCAGCCGCAACCACAATAAACTATTACCAGGAAAACAATTAAATCTTTATTTACACCAAGTTTGTGCCCTAAAAAATTTTTTTTTACTGTATACCAACTGTATATTTTTTGATCGTTTCGTCAAAAATATTGATCTAAAAAAGGTATACAGTTGGTGCAAGGTAAGATACAATTAGTATTTTTTAAAGGGAAATAAAAATATATATATATATATTTTTTAGGCAAATTCAAGAATTTGGTTTGCAAATGTAAACCCATATGTTTGGATCCTTCTACTATTGACTTCTGTCAGTGTACACTAACTGTCCAAACAGTCCCTAACATGGCTGTTTCTAGGGTCGGGCAAGAGAGCACAATCGTCAGGGGTGCCAGCCCTTTAACTGGAGAAAAAAAACACCCAAACAAACTCCTTAGGCTCCCTAAGTAACTGGGATGGGCACTTTTTTTTTTGCCTCTAATAAACAAACATTTTAAAACAGACCGGTCTTGCCGCAGATGTTCAGTATGAGTCCTATATAGTATTAGACAAAATGTTGCCATGTTAGTTTGTAGTATTTTAAATCCCATCCCCCATAGTCCAACTTCTGATACCATCTGTCAGTGATTGACAATCTTCTTTGTATACATGTTCATACAGAAAAGGCTGTCAATCACTTATAGAGGGCGTGGGAAGCCAGACTCAGGATTGATTGCAAGCTGATAAGCCCATGGAAATCTAGAATTTGCAACACCAATTGTAAACTAATACTTTATCTTTTTAATATAATAGTATTTTTAAAAAACTGTTAAGCATTTCCTGCTCTGTCATATCCGATCTGTAGAGCAGGAAACCAGGGAACAGGTCTGCTTTAAACAGCAGCTTTTCTATAAAACTAACTTGCAAACAAACTAGTCACAGAGCTAGACAAGGGAAATGCTGGTTAAGAACATGTCCAAGTGGCTGGGATAGATCAGAGCTTCCTTTTGCTAAAGAAACACATAGACGGTTTGAGCATCAGTCAATGGGCTGCATGATGATGTGCCTGTTGCTATGCTCTCTTCGCAGCACATGGAAGCTGAGTAGAACTTTTGCATGGCTAACTATAGAAGCATGCTGGATGTTTAACAAATTAATAATGAACATACATTAATCTATGTTAATATTTAACATGAGCTTAGAAAGTATAACCAAGTTTTGCTACTCAGAAATGGACCCTATGGAGTGATGTACATAAAAGAGAAAGGGTCCCAAAGCAAAGAAATTGGGCTTCCCAATATGGTGTGAGGTTTGAGACCGAGGAGAGAAGGGCATATATGGTGTTTGTTTGCCACTACACACTCTTTCCATATCTATTTCCTACTCCCATGCTTTCTAACAATACAGTTTCTCTGGAGACAGGAGTCATTCACAGGTTTTAGCGAACCAATAAATAAAGGGATGGGACAAATAGGGCTGGGCCCCTTGTCTTCACGGGGCCTCATAGCAGCCACATCATTAATATGCCCTTGACCCTTTGCCAATATATTCTTCAACCAAATCTGTTTCTTATTTACAAATGATCTGTTGCATGCTTTTGCCCATTTTAGAATGATAAAATGAATATATGCCTTGCTATGTTAGGGTTAGTCTCTTCAAATAATGTACAATGAAATGCTTAATTTCCATCATATAGTACCATTGTTCTCTTTATTAAATGGTGTAGCAGGAATATTTATTTTATTTTTTTTCCCTACCAGAAGCTCTTTCTCTACAAACTGACAGCTGATCGGAAAGTCATCACAACCTCAAGTTTACTGCTGATGTAGAATTGACCCGAGTTGTCCAAGCCAAAAATCTTCACCTCTAATAAAGCTCCATACACCTAGTAAAACTTCCTGCAGAATGGCACAACAAGACACGAAAATGTAACAGCATTTAACTGCCTACTCTCAAGAGAATATAATATAACATAATATTGACAACTGTATCTAGTGTCTTTCATATTTCTACATTGTAATGTCCTGTGCTCTCATGCAAATGGATTCATTACAAATTTATGTTGTATGGATCTGTAAAACATCACCCATATTAATCTATGGGTCCATAATGTACCTCCAAGTATATCTAGCTTCATTAGAGGCTGCATGGCCGTACACGCAGAGCTGTAGGCTTTGCATTGTGCGTGAGGCAATAGCCTGAAGTTAATAATATAATAATAATAATCTTTATTTATATAGTTTAACAATTTCGAGGGTTCATGTACAAACAATATCTGACATTACATAGTGACAAAACTAATATACAATTCAAACAAGAGGAGTGAGGACCCTGCTCGCAAGAGTTTACAATCTATGAGGAAATAAGGGAGACACAAAATGTAAAAAGTGCTTGTTAAGTACAATGCTCCAGCCAACTTTTATACATATGGGCTAGAACACATAAAGCTGCATGAGCCGGACACCAGCCAGTGTCTGTGCATGACATACATGAAGTTCATTAGGGTGCAGGAAGTGTGGGAAATACTGCTGAATGAGGTGGTCAAGTTCTCATGACTAATATAAAAGGGGGACCAGGGAAAGGAGTTAGATTAGGGAGTGTTATAGGCCTTTCTAAAAATATGTGTTTTTAGGCCACTTTTCAAATTGTGTATGTTGGGAGTTAACCTTATTGTCTGGGGCAGCGCATTCCAGAGGACTGGTGCAGCACGAGAAACATCTTGGAGACAGAAGTGGGAGGTTCGGATTATGGAGGATTTTAATCTAAGGTGGTTGGCAGAACGTAGAGCACGAGTAGGTAAGGAGGTGCAGCACTGTGGAGAGCTTTGTGGGTGAGAGTAATAGGTTTGAATTTAATTCTGAAGGGGATGGGCAACCAGTGCAGTGACAGGCACAGGGGGGAGGCGTTGGTGTAGCGGTTGGTCAGAAAGATTTGTTCGCATTGCTGCTGCATGAAGGATAGATTGAAAAGGAGAGTGTTTAGTGATTGGAAGACTGATTACTAATGAGTTACAGTAAGAAAAGGGCGGATTCTGGGGATGTTTTTGAGGAGAGAGTGACAGGAGCGTGTAAGTGATTGAATGTGTGAAATAAAGGAAAGATCTGAGTAAAAAATAACTCCAAGGCAGCGGGCGCGCTGCCTAGGAGTTATGGTAGTGCCACACACTGAGATGGAGACATCAGGTTTAGGTAGGATAGTAGATGGTGGAAACACAAGGAGCACAGTATTAGAAAGATTCGGTTTCGGATAGAGAGTGGACATGATGTTAGAGACAGCAGATAGACAATCACTGGTGTTTTGTATTAGAGCAGGGGTGATGTCATGGGAAGAGGCATATAATTGGGTGTCATCAGCGTAGAGGTGGTACTGGAAGCCAAATCTGCTGATGGTCTGTCCAATAGCAGCTGTGTAGAGAGAGAAGAGGAGTGGATCTAGGACTGATCCCTGCGGAACCCTGATAGCAAGCGGTAGAGGAGAAGAAGTAAAACGAACAAATGACACACTGAACAAGCGGTCAGACAGTTAGGAAGCAAACCAAAAGAGAGCTGTGTATTTAAGGCCAATAGAGTGGAGCATGTAAAGTAGGAGTTGTGGTCTACAGTGTCAAAGACTGCAGAGAGATCCAGAAAAATCAGTAGAGACAATTTGCCGTTAGATATAGCCTCTGTAAAAGGGCGCGTGGTAATAGTGGGGTTCACTGGATAGTGTCGCCCACTACTTCTACCTCATTTATATCAGGGTCACAAGAGTTATGCCTAGTTCCCCTACCTTTTTCTTATACTAATGTCAATCGAATTGCTTTGCAACTAAGTGGATACGACTGTATAGTAGAAATGAAGGTAATATTTATTAATACACACAGTAAATAATACATAGATAAAATACACCAAACACAGTATACAGTAATCACAGTATAGTTTCTGTGTATCCCAATACACATAATAACTTAATATGTATTGAATACACTAACACTTCACGTGGTACAGTATAAACAAGGTATCACAATCCTAATCTATACCACGACCCACTTACCTAAACATACATGTATACGTTGCGTTACAATATATACACGCTCACTATTTCTGTCCCACTCCCTCCTAAATATAACTGTCCCTGTACACTAAGGAGAGGTGGAGGATAAATGGTTTCCAGGGGATAATCAGGTAAAGGGTTAACAATGGGAACAGGGGATATGAATATGCAGGCAGGTGGGAAAGGGTTAAACAGGGGATATGCAGGTTGCAGGCAGGTTGGAAAGGGTTAACTAGGGATGTGTACTAGGGGATGTGCAGGTAGGTAAAGGGTTAACCAGGGGATGTGCAGGTAGGTAAAGGGTTATACCAGGGGATATTGTTAAACCAGGGGAAAATGCTGGTTGTGTAGGGGGAGGTAAAGGTTAACTCAGGGAAAGAGGTGACAGGGAGAGAGGGAGTTAAGTGCACCTGTGGCTACACTTAGATACATAGCATTGGTGGAGTTGGGTAGCAAGAGTGATGAGGAGCCAGGGAGCTGGAAGTCAGCAGGGCAGGAGAGGTGAGCCGGTCCGTTGGTGGAGTGGTGAGGGCAGGTCCCAGCTACTAAGCGTACCGACGCAGGGCTATTTAAACCCTGCTGGAATGCTCGTAGCGGCGAGTGGCGCTCGCCCTCGGTTAACATGGGTTGGCGCTGTGATATTATGTAATCGGCCGACCCAGGAGCGTGCGAGCGCGGGAGCACTGCCGCGCGCGAGAGTGCTCGCCCGTGCGAGAAACTCTGTGCGCACAGGGAATTTAAAGTGGAGACAGGAGATCAAAGCAGTATCTCCTGTCTCCATCGGTTCCAAGCAAAGCAGGACAATAACTAATTGTCCAGCTTTGTCTGTGCAACGGTTATTCATGACCAGGCACATGATATATATACATATATATATATATATATATATATATATATATATATATATATATATAATGAGAAAAATAATAAAGCAGCACAGCAACAGCAGTGGGTGCAGGCCTCCTAGGTTGAGGCTAGGAACACTTGTTAATGAAATCCCCAAAAAATGAAGAGGCAGCACTCCAAGGAAATTGGTGAAAAAAAGTGGTGTGTTTATTCACCCCAGGCAGGCACACTTCCCTTTACAATCTCCCTGTTGTCAGGGACTCAACAATGCAATTTGGGGAAGTGTTTGTGAGGTTTTACTTACCCCCTCAACCTCCATGGTTTCTGGTAATGGTCTGAGATGGAGGAAAGTATACCTTGGATTTAGGTACACGACATCACTAAAAAGTATATCTCCTAAAGTACACCTTCCCGCCAATCCTCAGACTTAGGAGTCTAGTGTCCATAGAATGAAGCTGAAACTAAACCTCACAGTCCATAGAACAAAGTTGAAACTAAACCTCGTAGTCCATAGAGCGAAGTCAAAATGAAACCCTCGCAGACCATAGTACGAAGCCTCAAAGTCCATCAAATGAACGAAGCACATACGAAACCTCAAAGTCCATCAAACAAACAAAGTTCATACGAAACCTCAAAGTCCATCAAAACTCAGAGTCTTTGTCCTTTCTAGCTTAGAATTCCTTCATCTTTAGAGGCATCAACGGGTCTTTCCAGCGGCTGATCCAGTTTTAGCATGCCGACCCGTGTAAGGCTACATATGCCCTCACACAGTCAGCCTTGGAATGGCTTAGCTTTACCTTTCGCCTCAATACACAGCCCGTTACTTTCCATCTCTTCCCAGAACCTTGAATGAAGATGAAAGAACCGTTGCGGGCCGATACCCAGGTCACTATCATGGCAGGTTAACATCCCGAAGGAGGAGGTAATGTCTCAGTACCTAGGAATCTCATTGTGGGGCGGAGCATCACCTTCCATTTGCCCTCTAACATTCAATCCATCATCAAATGGACCATACTGGTTCTAGGTTTGAGGTGGCAATTACCTACAAGGGAGTGTGTGTACCTTACCTGTCACTAAGGGTTCCTACATACTACCCTGTCTTACAAACAAAGTGTAAAATAACCAAACATACAAAAATATTTTTCCCCCAAAACCATAGGTATATGTACATACAGAGATTCATGCTTAAACAGCATCGCTCACTACTCCTCCATAAACACGTGAAAGGTACACATGTAAATGGGGTGACTACAGGCTGTAAATATATGCCCTCTTACACATACATACCCACACACTGTGGGACAGGCATGTTCTCACTGAGTATGCCTATGTTGCAGACACATATCTACACCTAAAATGTCCATATACACCTTGGAAGTTTTTCGTACGACCCATTGATTCAGATTTACACTTGACAAATATATATATGTATATATACACAATAAACAATTTTGGGTCGCAGGACTGTATCATGCCCTTAACCCCGTCTACAAATATATTGATGGCTTTCTGTTGACCTCGTTTTCCTTGGGCGACCAGTCCTTTCATTCGTCTGTACACGAAGAACAGTCCAAAGATTGCTACAAGAATGAGAAGGATTATCACCGGGTGGATGTGCAAGTTAAAGAAGGAATTGGCCATGGGACTATATCCGAACAAGCTTTCCTACAAAGACACTTCCAAGTCCGTCTCAAGGTTGTTCACAATTCCTGTGATCTTCGTTGTGTCATCTTACAACTGAATGGTGGCTCAATGTTGGAGATCTTTCAGTTTCTCCACGACATCCTAAAGCAGGAGCTTTCTTAGTTCAGTGCCAGACCCAAGGGGAATCGTCTGGAGTCTCACAGGGATGTCTGGACGGATGTTGTGCCTCTTTTCAGGACTCATGGGAGTTCTTCCCTTCTGATCTGCCACATCAATGCCTAATACGGGATTACTGGTACAATATGCTCCTGGAAGGAGTATGCCTCTTTCAGTGCAGTTAGTCGAGTGGGTGGTATATGAAACATTCTGCATTTGGTACTAGAACCAATATCCTTGACCCATGTATTTTAAGTTTGATTGGGTTGGCCTTCATTTCACAGGACCCCTCGGTATCCCAACACTGTTGTCTAAGCACCCGGTCCTACGTACCTTGGCAGAGGAACGCATCCTCCTTCTTTCAACATTCATCTGTACAGACAGATATGTATGGCTGCCCTTATATTTTAGGATATGCAAGGAGAGCTGTAGATGAAGCTGTTTTGTGGTTCTTCACAATTCTCAGGATTGTGGAACTATATCCCTGTTTTACCAAACACATTATCATAAAATCAAGATATGGATGTAATGCCAGGTTTACCTCCCCCTGTGCAAACTTGCCTAAAGGGACACTCCAGTTAAACACAAAAGAAACAGCCATACTTTTATTTGCTGTATTTAATTCCACTCGCATTAGGCTTCAGATGAAATTGTGTTACCTGACTTAACCTCCCAGGTCTGGGTGCAGAGTATAACATAAAACATTACACCGTGAACTTATGTTGCCTGTCCGAACCTCGCTACCTGTGTTCACAGTATAATAACAATTTCAATGATATATCCTAAATAGAGAGCAATTAAAACATTTTGCGACTATAGATGTAAATGCGTTAACAAGCAAATACACCACCATCCAATGGCTGATTCTGTAGTTATTTTCCTGGAGTGTCTTTCTTATTATGTATTATAAATATAGGCAACACCCATATAGTATAAATACATATTACTGATAACCAGGGATACACCACAATAGAATCTGTGAAAGAACCACAAAATGAAAAAACAAATGAAAATAAAAGGACAACTGGGGACAAACATAACAGACCATAAACACACAGTACAGACATCAAAGACATATCACATTACTGTGAACATGTCATGTATTGCCTATTTTCTAAACTCCTCCCCAGTTGGGGTTGGTCATTTTGACCCTTCAGCACATGGTGGAGCACATAAGGCTGGAAGGACACTCCATTTTGTCCTTACCTAAATCCACCATTTGTTGTTACGTGGCCATTTTAGATTGCCATTCCATTAGGCTTTCCACAGTTGCTTATACCGTGGCAGTTCCTAGCAATATGTCCCATCTGACCACATTTAAAACATTTAAAAGGACCACATTTCTTAGTATCCAAAGACTTGCAGTACTTAGCAATATGGCCGGCGCCCGCACATGCAAAACATTTAATAGTGCATGCTCTGCCGGACTTAGGACAGTCAACAGTGCATGATCTTTTAAAGTTCTGCATGGCTAGGGACTCACTTCTGATTATCATGTGTTTTCTGGATGGGATCAAGATTTGATACATCTGATACATCACTCTTCCTACTCCCCCCTTTTTACCCTGTAGAGGGAAAACTTACAGCGGAATCAGGCCGTGACTTTAGTGAGAAAGACAAGGCCGGTAACATTTTTGAAAAATCCGTTATGATATTTTGCATACTGGCTACCAATTGTGACCTAGCAGCAAGCTCATCATTAAACTTGGCAATGATCACCTCCGTAGATGCCGCCTTATCCTTAAATGAATTGATCACAGCGTAAGACTCAGTCAGCTGTGCATCAATATCATTACCAAGATTTCTCAAATCTATCACCTCTGATTCCAGCATGCAAATTTGCAATCATTTTACCTTGGGCATTCCCTGCCAGTTGTTTCTGCAAAGCACAAACCCGCTTCACATTGTTGACACAACACTGGCAGTGAAAATTTGGGGAATCACTCTTCATTTCTGAGTTATCAGGTTTCCACGTCTCCTCATAAACACAGATCAGTTTAGCGAGCATGTGGAGCCGTTTAGAGGTTTTATTAAAAACGCTCCTCTTGCTAATGCACATCTTGTCATATGCATAAGCCTCGTCCAGCAGAATGAACCACAGCATTACTGCTAAATTGTATGTTGTGGGTGTTACTGTGTTGAATTTACTGTTTTTGGCAAGGTGTTTAAGTGTGGAGAAGTCCATACTCACCGTTTCAGAAGTCATCTCAGTCTGTGTTGTCCTCCTTGTCCCCCGCTGCAATGAAAAAGGTCCTTTTCTTCCGGAACACCTTTTTACCTATCAGCTGGACTTCACTGGAAGGACATCGATTTAGATACTTCTGCAAACTCTTTTGTACGTGTTGCTCACTCGCCCGAAGATTTGTCGCCGTAGAGCAGCACGCTGCAAAGTAAAATAGAAGACGTTAATAACTTAGAAGAAAAACAGTGGTATTATGTTCGCCGTTCTCAATTCTACCCTGTATTAAGCTTTAAATAAAATTGTGCTACTCGTCCGCACTTCAAAAGGTCCAGGCGAATAGTATAACCCAACACTACACCGTGTACGTACGTTACCTGTCCATGACTCTCCGCCTATCTTAGTTCACGTTTTAACACAATTTTATTGTACAAAACACAGAAGTAAATTGAAAACAATGTAAAAGGGCACGAGGTAATAGTGGGGTTCACTGGCTAGTGTCGCCCACTACTTCTACCTCCGTTACATCAGGGTCACTACGGTTAATACCTAGTTCCCCTACCTTTTTCTTATACTAACGTCAATCGAATTGCTTTGCAACTAAGTGGATACGACTGTATAGTAGAAATAAAGGTAATATTTATTAATACACACAGTAAATAATACTTAGATAAAATACACCAAACACAGTACCCAGTAATCACAGTATAGTATCTGTGTATCCCAATAGGCATAATAACTTAATATGTATTGAATACTCTAACAACACATGTGGCACAGTATAAACAAGGTATCACAATCCTATTCTATACCACTACCCACTTACCTAAACATACATATATACATTGTGTTACAATACATACACGCTCACTATTTCTGTCCTACTCCTTCCTAAATATAACTCTCCCTGTACACTAAGGGTTAACAAGAGAGGTGGAGGTTATAGGGTTTTCAGGGGATAATCAGGTAAAGGGTTAATAATGGGAACAGGAGATATGAATATGCAGGCAGGTGGGAAAGGGTTAACCAGGGTATAAGCAGGTTGCAGGCATGTGGGAAAGGGTTAACCAGGGATGTGTACCAGGGGATGTGCAGGTATGTCAAGGGTTATACCAGGGGATATACCAAGGGTTGTACGGGCAGGTGGAAAGGGTTAACTCAGGGGCAGTGTAGCTTAACCAGGGGAAAATGCTGGTTGTGTAGGGGGAGGTAAGGGTTAACTCCGGGAAGGAGGTGACAGGTAGAGATATGGTTAAGTGTAGCTGTGGCTACACTTAGATACTTAGCATTGGTGGAGCCGGGGAGCAGGAGTGGTGAGGAGGCGGAGAGCTGAAGGTCTGCATGGCAGGAGAGGTGAGCCGGTCCATTGGTGAAGTGGTGAGGGCAGGTCCCAGCTACTGAGCGTACCGACACAGGGCTATTTAAACCCTGCCGATACACTCATAGCGGCGAGTGGTGCTCGCCCCGCCTACTCCTCCACCCTGCCTGTACTCAGGTCTGGGGACATGAGAGAAGGGGAGACCACCATAACATAGAGCAGCAGTGGAGGCAGTGTCAGACAAGTGTAGCTATGTTTCTGTAAGAGCCAGGAGGTTGAGAGAGTTAGAAAAGAATAAGTCATGAATAAAGGTGAGTTTGTTGCACACAGACCAAGAATTCCAGAGTGTATAGTTAAAAGAGAGCAATGAAGACATACAAGGAATGTTAAGAAGATTAGCAGGGTTTCAATGTATGGCAGGTAAGGGGTTGAGCTTGGCAGAAGAAAAGGGAGGACCAGGGTTAGGAGAGATGTCCCCTGCAGCTAAAAGCAGGAGAATAGAGAGAGTCAGCAAATGGTTCAGTGATTTATAAGAGTAACTTATGTGTTGAACAGTGGGATGAGATGGTTTAAGTTGATTCATGACCTTCCTAAGTAGAGTCGTGTGTTAATGAACCTTCCCTTACCCATCTTATCCCTCCACCCCCACCTTTAGGAAAGACACGTGACACCGAGGTTGGATGTGAAATGGCCACAGCAGCCGTTTATTAATTTCACAGTTTTATCAAAACAATTTAAATCCGAAACATTCGGATAACTATTTAGGAATCCACCAGAGAATTCCTCCTAATAATTCACTTGACCCAACATGGGTCAGAATCGTACATAACAATTTAACGTTAACATTAACCCGAGCAGAGGAAGTCCTTGAAGCCCCTTCAGATGTTCCTTTTTAAGAACACACCGAATTAGCCATCTGCAAACCACCAATTACCTCCAGCCGTAAACCAGCTCGGAAGCACCGTTCACCTCTGCAGATGGCTCCAACCACTAGAAGTCCACTTCAAGGGGATAACACCCGATGAAGCCCTCAAGTGATATACCGACCACTAGAAGTCCACTTCAAGGGGATAACACCCGATGAAGCCCTCAAGTGATATACCGACCACTAGAAGTCCACTTCAAAGGGATAACACCCGATGAAGCCTTCAAGTGATATACCTTCTACCAGAAGACCACTTCAAAGGGATAACACCCGATGAAGTCTTCAACCATGTACCTTTTTTGGGGGACGCATACCCCCGATGCGACCCCCCCACCATTTTGTACTGACTGGCCTCAAGGACTCCCCCCGCCAGCTGCCATGACAACAGAACCTACTCCGGGAAAAAAGGAAAAACATGTTAAATAAGCACACAAAACAAAGACAACACTCATAAACGGACGTACATAAAGCCCCACAGGGGTAACAAACAAAGGGCGGGAGGGTGGGAGCTTGTCTCTCCCTGTGTTACTCCTCCCGCTGCTTCCGGCTCAATGCCGCAAACAGCGGGAAGCTCAGCAACGGCCCCCTGACTCCTCCTTGTCCCTCCTCCACCTCCTCCTAACTCTCCCTCCAACTCTCCCTTACCTATTAACCCTTTCCCTACCAGTGAGGTCATGGAGGCTTCCCCTTAAGCCCTGCAGGCTGCGTCCAGCCTCTTCTTGACCTTCCTAAGTAGAGTCGTGTGTTAATGAACCTTCCCTTACCCATCTTATCCCTCCACCCCCACCTTTAGGAAAGACACGTGACACCGAGGTTGGATGTGAAATGGCCACAGCAGCCGTTTATTAATTTCACAGTTTTATCAAAACAATTTAAATCCGAAACATTCGGATAACTATTTAGGAATCCACCAGAGAATTCCTCCTAATAATTCACTTGACCCAACATGGGTCAGAATCGTACATAACAATTTAACGTTAACATTAACCCGAGCAGAGGAAGTCCTTGAAGCCCCTTCAGATGTTCCTTTTTAAGAACACACCGAATTAGCCATCTGCAAACCACCAATTACCTCCAGCCGTAAACCAGCTCGGAAGCACCGTTCACCTCTGCAGATGGCTCCAACCACTAGAAGTCCACTTCAAGGGGATAACACCCGATGAAGCCCTCAAGTGATATACCGACCACTAGAAGTCCACTTCAAGGGGATAACACCCGATGAAGCCCTCAAGTGATATACCGACCACTAGAAGTCCACTTCAAAGGGATAACACCCGATGAAGCCTTCAAGTGATATACCTTCTACCAGAAGACCACTTCAAAGGGATAACACCCGATGAAGTCTTCAACCATGTACCTTTTTTGGGGGACGCATACCCCCGATGCGACCCCCCCACCATTTTGTACTGACTGGCCTCAAGGACTCCCCCCGCCACAGCGAAACAGGCCTTGACCACCTTAAGCCTGTGAGTTCCGCCACACCACCACCGCCCTTTCTATTCCTTCTGCTATCGCCAAGCTCCAAAGATCAATGCCAACCTCGGTCAGATGAACCCCATCACCCCTCCAGAAGTTCCCCACTCCTGACTCCAAATCCCTGTGCCGCACACAAATGCCCCCGATTTTTGCTACGAAACGGGACACCGCCCGATTAACTTTTAATGCGAGCCTTATTGACTCTTTCACTGACCTAGCCAACCGCCAATGTTTCCTCGGGACTATGTCCGACCACACTATCACCAACTTGGGATAAGAAACCCACAAACCCAACATATCGTGTTTGATATCCCGCACCAACTCACGCAAGGGGCAGACTCCCAAGTCATCCCCACCCACGTGCAACACTAAGACCTCCGGAACCCTATCAAGCCGGGCCTATGTCTGGAAATCTGCCAACCCCCTGCTCCATGACATACCTCTAAATCCCAGCCAATGCACAACCGCATCCTGTCGCGGAATGCGCAACTGGCGACCGTCCGGGCACGTCCGAATGACCCAGTGCACGTACGAATGACCCAGCAACCACACCAAACACGGAGGCGAATCTGAAATGGAAAACAATTAGACACTGCCATACAAACATTTTTTAAGCGTTAACCACAACCTCATAACAAATGGAGCGGACATAGGACTTAACTCAGTTGGACTCCCAACGACCAATGCGCCGCACCCCTTCATCATCCAACCCCCAGCGCCCCGCTGCAGTTGCTGCGCCAATCCTGAAGGAATGAGATGAATATGAGCCCGCCGCGACACCAACCGCCGTCAGACATTCCTTAAATACATCTCCAAACTGAAACCTGGACAAAACGACCCGTCCACATGGCGTAACAAAGGCAAATCTGGAGACCCCGCTTGCGGCTTAAAAAACCCCGCATGCACTCTACTGGGCACATAACCGACCCCGGGAGGGCGAACAAAACTATCAGCTTACCCTTCCCTACTTGGCTAAGCAAAGCAAACGACACAGGCCTTCTACTATCCGCCTCCCCTCTACCTCGGCCCAACCCCTTCAAAGCCTGTAGCACCAAAAATTCCTTAGATACATCTTGAAAGCCTCGTAACTTGAAACCAAACGCCACCGCAGATATGAACCGGTTCACCTTTGCCACTGAAAACCCCGCCTCCCAGGCGTCCCCTAACCAGTACAAAAGTGCCACCAACCTGTCTCTATCCGTATTGACGTCACCCAACTCTCTTACCCACTCCTCCCACTGCCTCCAACAAGCAGAATAAGCACTCCACGTCGTGCGCGCCAAAGACCTTTGTATCAGTTGTTCTACGGGACCGAGACCAGATCCCAAAGATGTTCCGGACAAGCCAAACCGAGACGTTCCGCTCCCAGTGCCAATTGCCGAAACCGGTCCCACTGCGAGCGAGAAAGAGCATCAGCGATGCAATTCCGTACCCCCGGCACATGCACCGCCACCACCCACGCGTTCAACGACAAACATACCAACACTAAATGTCGCAACAATTGAACTACAGGAGGAGAGGACGCCGTGATGTTATTAATGGCCAGCACCACCCCCATGTTGTCGCAGTAAAAAACAAAACGAACCTTCTTATCCCTGACCCTGTCCCCCCAAATGGTTGCCGCCACCACGATGGGGAACAGCTCGAGCAGGGCCAGATTCCGCGTGAGTCCGCTGGACACCCAACTAGCCGGCAATTGACCTGCGCACCACGGACCTCCCCCGTAAGCTCCAAAACCGCCCGCCCCAGCCGCATCCGTAAAATTATTCAAATCACTCGCACTCCCGCCGTTGCCGCTGCCAACCGTCTACCAAACACCCTCCCCATTGGCCTAATCCGGCAGGCGAAATTCAACTTCCCCAGCAGCGACTGAAGCTCCCGCAGCGTCATTTTCTTCAGTCTACAAGCCCGCCGTACCTCCAGCCTCAAAGCACCCAGCTTATCCGCAGGTAGACGACACTCCATTGCCACCGAATCTATTTCAATTCCCAAAAAACAAATCGTCGCTACTGGGCCCTCCGTTTTTTCTGGCGCCAAAGGGATCCCAAAATCCCTCGCAACCTTCTGTAGTGCATAAAGCAAATTACCGCAAACCGGCGAACCCCCCGGGCCAACGCACAAGAAATCATCTAAGTAATGGATCAACGAGTCGACCCCGGATACTCCCCTCGCTACCCACTCCACGAAGCTACTAAACGCCTCGAAGTACGCACAAGAAAGGGAACGCCCCATCGGAAGGCACCGATCCACATAAAAGGCCCCATTCCAAAGACAGCCCCAACAGCCGTTGGCTTTCTGGATGAACTGGCAACAACCTGAACGCCGCCTCGACTTCGGTTTTTGCTAGCAGCGCGCCCGGGCCCGCAGCCCGCACCAACCCCACCGCCTCATCGAATGAGGTATAGGCTACGGAGCACAACTCGTGATCTATCCCGTCGTTTACCGACGAACCCTTGGGATACGATAAGTGTTGAATTAAACGAAATTTTACGGGCTCACGCTTAGGAACAATACCCAACGGGGACACAACTAAATCTTTTACTGGCGACTCAACAAAAGGCCCTGACATGCGACCCAACGAAACTTCTTTTAACAATTTGTCCGACACGACCTTGGCATGCGAGTAAGCCGATTTTAAATTCCTCCGCGTAACCGGAACCTCATAAGGAGGCGGGGAATAACGAAACCAACACGAAAACCCTCGTAAAGCAACTTAGCCGCCGCCCTGTCAGGATACTCATTTAGATAAGGGGCCATCTTTTCCACCCTCACCGGTGACACCCCCTTGACCAGCCGCGGAGGACTGGTTCCCTGACCTCCTTTTCCGCATACATTTCGCCGCCCCGTGTGATGCACCATTACACTCCGAACACACGTGCTTGAACTTGCACGTGGCCCCGAACTTGCACTGGCCTTCATTAAATTGCCAGCAAAACCCTGCCTTTCCCCCGCCGCCTTGTCCAACCTGACTAGACTGGCCTCCTTGGCCGGCGCTCCCGGGGAAGGACTGCCTAACCGGAGCCGTAACCCGTAACCAGAGAGCAATATCCTTCTGGTCCCACCGAATCGCCGGCCGAACCGCTTTTCGCTGACGGAATTGCTCGTCGTATCGCAGCCACGCCTGGCCCCCATACGCCCTATGAGCCTCCCCAATAGCATCAAAATAACAAAACAACGCCGAACAATTTTTCGGCGCCTTTTCCCCTATCACACTGGCTAATATGGCGAACGCCTGCGACCAATTAACGAACGTCTGCGGGATAAGCCTATACCGCCGCCGTTCCTCCTCGTCCTTTTTACTCTCGTCCCGCATGCTCTTATCCAAATTAAATTTAGCGAGCGGCAAGAGAGAAAAAATCTCTACATATTCGTCCTTCCAGATCCGCTCACGCACCTCCTGCTTTAAATGCGCCCCCAACGGACCTTCGAAACACACATACACCTCCCCACGAGCACGATCATCCATACGCACCCGATCGCCATCTTTTTGCGCCTCGGTCTGTACCGACACCGCGACCGCCTCTCTAACCGCCGTTACGGGCCGCGCTTGTAACAATCCCCCTTCCCTGGGACCCTCCCAAACTACCGCCGGGGACACTTCCGTGACTACCGGCGCCACCGCCCTATCTAGGCGCCCGACCAGCTCTCTCAAGCAACCCACTAAGTCTGCCAAACCCGCGCCATCGCGCCCGCCCGCGCCACTACCGGCCACCGATGCGACGCTAGCAGCCCCCCCGCCGATACCCGACATAAAAATCGCTGGATATGACAATGATGGAGTTATACACTCACCGGGCTGCACAGGCGCTGTGTTCCCGTCAGCCGGACCATCCTGACCTCGACGATACACGTCCAGTTCACCTTCCTCCAGCTCTTCTCTCGCCGACGACTGTCCATCCAAACGACATCTTCGGAACGGGGATGAGGACGCGCTGACCGATGGGCCGGCAACCTGCCGCCCGACCGCCGGGACCCAGACTTCCGACCGGACCTGTTGCCTCGACGTCGCTGCAGATCTAGACGTCCGTCTCGCTGATCCTGAAGAAGCCTGCCCCCTGGCCGGAACATCACCAGGCGGGGCGGCCGTACCTTGTCCTCCGAATCTTCCATCCGATGGGGGAGGGGTGACAGGGAGCCCGGCCTGCGACTCCCTGCTTACCGCCGGACCCCGTCGCGGCTTGGGATTCCTGCCAGGACGCAGGGCCTGGGAAGGGGCGGTCCTCCCAGCTGCCTGGCCTGCAGCGTCCGAGATCGGGCTCCCTCTGCGACGCCGTGTCCGCGGGACTGCCTCAGGACTGAGGCGCTCTGGAGGTCGGGACCGCCGGGAGGGACGGGTCGACCCGGCCTGAGTCGCCGTCACCCCCGGCAACGCTCTCAGCCTGCTCCGAGCAGGAGCGGTTGTTGCCGACTCCCCCCCCGCCGCCATAGTAATGCTAGTAAGGGGGCCGGGGGAGGGGAGCCTGTCCCCTGCAACAGACCCCGAACGCCGGGCCTGGCGTGGCGAAACGGCGTCCGGGATCCTAGTTAATGCAGCCACGGTCTCCTCAAGCCATCCGGGACCGTGGTGCACATCAGCGGCACGCAGCCGCTCTAATAATACGGCCTCCGACATTGTTATAAGCGCGGGCAACGGGGAGCTTGTCTCTCCCTGTGTTACTCCTCCCGCTGCTTCCGGCTCAATGCCGCAAACAGCGGGAAGCTCAGCAACGGCCCCCTGACTCCTCCTTGTCCCTCCTCCACCTCCTCCTAACTCTCCCTCCAACTCTCCCTTACCTATTAACCCTTTCCCTACCAGTGAGGTCATGGAGGCTTCCCCTTAAGCCCTGCAGGCTGCGTCCAGCCTCTTCTGGAAAGTGAACAGTGCATGGGAGCTGTACATGCGTGAGGGAAGGAGAGAGGGAGTGTTGTGGATAGAGTTAAGCAAAGGCATAAATGGGCAGTAGGATTGTAAACAAAGTACAGCTACAACAATGAGTAAGGCAGTAAACATATTTGTGTGGTTGTTTTTTGGGAAAACAGATAAAATGTTAAATGTAATAATTATAATGTATGCAAGTTTGTTTGCTTGTTTGTTCAGTCCATATAGCTTACCTGTCTAACTGCCATGTATTACTACCAGGACACTTTGACAATATGACACTTAGACAGAGATGACTTCTGCACTTGTGCCACCCCTGCACGAGTGCCTTCCCCTTATGCTACAACTAAATTTATAGGAAGGTAGATGTTCAGATCTAGGCCAAATTAAGCTCATTCAGCTATTAATCAAATAAATTAGACACATGAGGTATAAAAAAAGCTATGCAGAGATAAACAAGCAAACTAGCTGGGCTGGATGATCACAAAACTTAATGAGGATCAAACACTTTTGCAAAAGTTAGGCTGGGTTCACACGACCTATTTTCAGGCGTAAACGAGGCGTATTATGCCTCGTTTTACGACTGAAAATAGGGCTACAATACGTCGGCAAACATCTGCCCATTCATTTGAATGGGATTGTCGACGTATTGTGTAGACGACCTGTAATTTACGCGTCGTCGTTTGACAGCTGTCAAACGACGACGCGTAAATGGACTGCCTCGGCAAAGAAGTGCAGGGCACTTCTTTGCCACGTAATTTGAGCTGTTCTTCATTGAACTCAATGAAGCACAGCTCAAGATTTACGAGCGTCTCAGACGGCTCGCAAAATGCGAGGAGGAGCATTTACGTGTGAAACGAGGCAGCTGTTAACAGTCTGTCTTTTCACACGTAAATGCCTCTCATCGTGTGAACATACCCTTACAGAGATAACATTAGACTATATAGGAAGACAGGAAAGCAGAGTTATATACCATAAAATAAAACTAGCAGCGTTGGAAATTAAGGTTGGAAATAAAGGTTCAGCAGAGATATAGTTAACCCCTTCAGGACCAAGCTTATTTTGGCCTTCAGGACCAGACCCATTTTTTCAAATCTGACATATTTCACTTTATGTGGTAATAACTCCGGAATGCTTTTACCTATCAAAGCGATTCTGAGACTCTTTTCTCGTGAGACATTGGACTTTATGATAGTGGAACAATTTGGTCGATAAATTCAATATTTATCAGTGAAAAACACCAAAATTTTGTGAAAAATTGCAAAAATTTGCATTTTTCTAAATGTAAATGTATCTGCTTGTAAGACAGGCAGTTATACCACACAAAATTGTTGCTAATTAACATCCCCCATATGTCTACTTTATATTTGCATCATTTTTTGAACGTCCTTTTATTTTTCTATGACATCACAAGGCTTAGAACTTTAGCAGCAATTTCTCACATTTTCAAGAAAATTTCAAAAGGCTATTTTTACAGGGGCCAGTTCAGTTGTGGAGTGGCTTTTAGGGCCTTATATATTAGAAACCGCCAAAAAGTCACCCCATTTTAAAATCTTCACCCCTCAAAGTATTCAAAACAGCATTTAGAAAGTTTCTTAACCCTTTAAATGTTTCACAGAAATGAAATCAACGTGGAGGTGAAATTTTCAAATTTCATTTTTTTTTTGCAGAAATTCATTTTTAATCTATTTTTTTTTTGTAACACAGAAATTTTTACCAGAGAAACACAACTCAATATCTATTGCCCAGATTCTGCAGTTTTTAGAAATACCCCACAAGTGGCCCTAGTGTGGTAATGGACTGAAGCACAGTCCTCAGAAGCAAAGGAGCACCCAGTGGATTTTGGGCCTCCTTTTTATTAGAAAATATTTTAGGCACCATGTCAGGTTTGAAGGGCTCTTTCGGTGCTAAAACAGTGGAAATCCACCAAAAGTGACCCCATTTGGGAAACGACACCCCTTGAGGAAATTATCTAGGGGTATAGTGAGCATTTTGACCCCGCAGGTTTTTTGCAGAAATTATTGGAAGTAGGCCGTGAAAATTAAAATCGACATTCTTTCAAAGAAAATGTAGGTTTAGCTAATTTTTTCTAATTTCCACAAGGACTAAAGGAGAAAAAGCACCGCAACATTTGTAAAGCAATTTCTCCCGAGTAAAACAATACCCCACATGTGGTAATAAATGGCTGTTTGGACCCACGGCAGGGCTTAGAAGGGAAAGAGCGCCATTTGGCTTTTGGAGCTCAAATTTAGCAGGAATGGTTTGCGGAGGCCATGTCACATTTGCAAAGCCCCTGAGGGACGAAAACAGTAAAAACGCCAAAAAATTGACTTCATTGAGAAAAATACACCCCTTGAGGAATCCATCTAGGGGTGTAGTGAGCATTTTGACCCCGCAGGTTTTTTTCAGAAATTATTGAAAATTGGCCATGAAAATGAAAATCTACATTCTTTCAAAGAAAATGTAGGTTTAGCTAATTTTTTCTAATTTCCACAAGGACTAAAGGAGAAAAAGCATTTTGACCCCACAGGTGTTTCATAGATTTTATTAGAATTGGGCAGTGAAAATTAAAAAAAAATCCTTTTTCTTCAATAAGACGTAGCTTTAGCTCAAAATTTTTAATTTTCTCAACAAATAAAGGAAAAAGAGAACCCCAACATTTGTAAAGCAACTTCTCTGGAGTACGGCAATACCCCACACGTGGTCATAAACTGCTGTTTAGACACACGGCAGGGCTCAGAAGGGAAGGAGCGCCATTTGCTTTTGGTGTACAGATTTTGCTGCATTTGGTTTCTGGTCGCTATGTTGCATTTGCAAAGTCCCTGTGGAACCAAAACAGTCCCCCCCAGAAGTGACCCCATTTTGGAAACAACACCCTCAAGGTATTCACCTAGGGGTGTAGTGAGCATGTTAACCCCACAGGTGTTTTGCAGAAATTAGTGTGCACACGATGTGGGAGAGTGAAAATGGGAATTTTTCCTTAGATACGCCAATATGTGGTGCCCGGCTTGTGCCACCATAACAAGACAGCTCTCAATTTTTATGCGGTGTTTCCCGGTTTAAGAAGCACCCTAAGTGTGGCCCTAATCTTTTGCCTGGACATTCGACAGGGCTCAGGAGTGAAAGAGTACCATGTAAAATTGAGGCCTAATTTGGCGACATATAAAGTATTGGTTCACAATTGCAGAGGCTCAGATGTGAAATAAAAGAAACCCCTGAGAAGTGACCCCATTTTGGAAACTACACCCCTTAAGGCATTTATTAAGGGGTGTAGTGAGCATTTTCACCCCACGTGTCTTTGTCATAGACAGGTGGTATAATAATAAGTTAAAAAAAATAATAAAATGATCCATAGATGTGTGTTACGCTGTGATCGATCCTTTCTGCACAGGCCGGTGTCGCACTGATAACTGGCGTCCTTCCTTATCCCCCTTTTGGTCCACACTCTGCACCTTTGCAGTTTGGGGAATTTTGCCGGGAAAGTGTTGTCCTGGTATAATACGGGCACCGTCGCTTCCAGCAGATATGTTTGGGCCCTCCCCTTCCTGGTTCCCTAATTTTAGTGCCTTGATACATCGCCTTTTGAAACAGAAGAAATGTACCCCTCGGGCCGGCACAACTGCATATTTTTCTTTCCTGAATTATTGGAGCCTTAACTTATTTTATTTTTTCATAGACGTAGTGGTATGAGGGCTCTTTTTTTACGGGACGAGCTGTAGCTTTTATTGGTACCATATTGGGGTACATGCAACTTTTTGATCACTTGTTATCCTTTTTTTGGGAGGCAAGGTGACAAAAAAACAGCAATTCTGCCATAGCTTGTTTTTTTTATATACAGTGTTCACCATACGTTACCTACATGTTACCTTTATTCTGCGGGTCAGTACGATTCCGGCGATACCTAATTTATAGAACTTTTTTATAACTTTTTACACAATAAAATTACTTTTGGAAAGAGAATGTATTTCTTCTGTCGCGATGTTGTGAGAGCCATAACTTTTACATTTTTTCGTCGATGTAGCGGTGTGAGGGTTTGTTTTTTGCGAGACGAGGTATAGATTTTATAGGTACCGTTTTTGGATACATGCAACTTTTTGATCACTTTTTATTTCAATTTTTGGAAGACGGTGACCAAAAAAACAGTAATTATGGCAGTGTTTTTGAGGGTTTTTTTTTTACGGCGTTCACTGCGCTGGATAAATAACATAATATTTTTATAGTTTAGGTCGTTACGGTCGCAGCGATATCAAATATGTATGGCTTTATTATTTTTTTCAATAATAAATGACTTGATAAGGAAAAAAGGGCGATTGTGTTTTATGTTATTACTTGAAACTTTTATTGTATGTTTTACAACTTTTATTTTTACTTTTTTTTTTTACACTTTTTTTTAGTCCCACTAGGGGACTTGAATGTTCAACTGTTTGTTTGATGTTCTAATACATTTCACTACCTATGTAGTGCAATGTATTGGAACTGTCAGTTGTTTACTGACAGCAAGCCGATCAGGCTCCGCCTCTGGGCGGGGCCTAATCAGCTTACGTAATGGCAGACAGGAGTCCATTGTTAGGGCTCCTGTTGCCATAGTAGCAGTCGCCAGCCTTGCCATCGTGTGGCAAGGCTGCCAATTTGCTACAAACCTCTAGGATGCAGCGATCACAATGGATCGCTGCATCGAAGGGGTTAATGCCATGAATCAGAGCTAGCTCCGGTTCCTGGCGATAGATCGGGGTGTCCGCTGTAACATACAGCGGACACCCACTGCTGATGACGCCGGCTCAGCTTCTGAGCCGGAAGCTGAGCCGGCGCCATCTTGCCGATGGTATCGGAAGCCTCCTGGGCCCCGCCGACGACGGGGCATACGAGGATTCCGTTACAGGCTGATCGGGAGGTAAGTATTAGCCCTCCGATCGCCTTTGCAGCCACCGGCAACCCAGCGATCACGTTGCTGGGGTGCCGGTGGCTATAAACTCCTCACATGCTGCGATCTCTATTGAACGCAGCATGTGAGGGGTTAATCGGCCGGATCGGATGCTAGTTCCGGTCCTGGCCGATACCTCAGGGTGACAGCTGTAACATACAGCTGTCACCCGGCGGTGATGTCAGCTCCTGAGCCAGCTTCATCTCCATGACGTACAGTTACGTGAAAAGGCGGTAAGCCACCAGCTTTAATCACGTAACTGTACGTGATTGGGCGGGAAGGGGTTAATGGCAGGATTGGAATTGATTATGTACCATAAAATAAAATGTTCAATGTTGGAAATGAAGGTTCAGCAAATAGATAGTTAATGGCAGGATTGGAGTTGATTATGTACTTGTATGAAGAGAAGAGAGATGGAGGTTAGATCTGTGCCATATATAACTTCGAGGACACTTTGACAATATGACACTTAGACCGAGATGACTTCTGCACTCGTGCCACCCCTGCACGAGTGGTCTAAACTATGTTTTAAAGTTAAGTTTTGAGGAGAGTGCTGTGTATAAGGTAAATTGGCTCAAGTCCACTTTCAGTATAATGTCTTGGGTACATTCTATTCGTTTGACGTATATGTTGGTAAATTATCCCGACGTATTCCTCTGACAGATGCCTCTGGCATATGCAACTTTATGCCATACAATTGCAAATGTTCCCCCGTAGGTGACCATTGTAAAAAAAAGCGGTGGCCAGACTGGAAAAAAACAAAGGACACTCTTTAGGCATCTGTTGGGTATGTAGGCATCTATGGAAACTTTTACTGTATGTGTTGAGACTATTTCACAGCAAATGCACTGAACGTACCCTGTACTTGCAGTGTGAATCAACCCTTATTTTTCCAGAATTTATGTTGCTGCTGCTGTATATAAAGTTATTTTTTTGTTTTTTCAGAAAACTCCAATAATCCAGTTTGAGGATGAAGTGCTGGATTATTGGATTTTTCTGAAATATTGTATTTTTTCAGTATTTAACCAGTCTCACAAGAGTTCTCCTGTGCAGGTCCATACCATGAAACCTTATGAGTTTTTGAATTGTTGGATAAATGTTTCCCCTTTCTCTTGTACTAGTAATTTCCTTTTAATCCAGCATTGGGATGAGTTTTAGCAGGTATTCTATCCTATCGGATTCTATATTAAATGTGGTTCTTTATTAATATTATTATGAGTATGTGTATCTTATAATATATATGCAAAAACAAAAATATAAGTTAAATGTTTATTATCTCTTGTTTTATTATTGGATTACATCTACAGTGTTTCTAATAAATATATTTCAGTATATTTTCATCTTCAAGCCATATCATAAATATTTTAACATATGCATCAATTCCTATGTTACCTATGCTATACATTTATACTGTAATTCAACATGGTCAGGAAACCTTACAAAGCATTGTGATGTGTAACAGCCATTGGGTTTCCAGCCTTTTGCTGAAATAACAAAGAACTATGTATGTACAACTGTCATAACTTACTTACTAGAGATCAATAAAGAGGAGACAAAGATAAAGTTTTCTTAATCGCTTCTTTTTTAAAGATGTGTATGATGCTGTATACTAGGTAGCAGTTTCTCGAGGAACATCACGGCAAGGAACACTGGTTCATGTAAGGTTCACCTATTACACTGCCCTCCAGCCAGCTGGAGGCTAACCAGTCTGATAGCCTTAAACCACCACAGCACAGGCCCAATGATTTTTACATCAAGCAGCCTGATGTACTACTCTGCCATCTACCAATCCCTTTTCAATATTGATCCATTCCTAAATGAACCTTCCCTGCTTTGTACCATGAGCAATAATTAAAAAAGCAGCACATTGATTTTAACTAATATTATGAAGGATCTAGATGTGCACATGCTTACAAAATAGCGGACTTTACCCATCATTCATAGCACAACAAAGGATGCTGATTAAAGTTTGGACACAGGGCAAGGGAAATGTGTCTGCAATTGAACGTGTCAAAACTTATTCCTATTCTGTTTTATTATAAATCTTGCTTTTACAGCTAGGGACCTGCTTTTTATTATTTTTTATTAAATAGATTAGAGACTGGAGAAGCATGGTCAGGATACAGTAAACGAAATTGAGTTTATTTTTCTAGAGAGAGTATCACTTAACTAAATTCAATCCCAGTGGTTGTGCTAAAGTGTATATTCCCATACAATAGATTTAGTTTATAAGGGATTTTTAAATGCAGTCATTTCTTTTGTTCATTATTTTAAAGTGTTATATTTTAATTACATAAAATGTTAATTCCCAAATTTGTTAATTAAAATTCATATTATGTATAAAGTTACAACATGCACCACATTTAGATAAAATAAATAATTGAAAATGTTTAATACAGCTTTGAGCAATGTAAGGAGCTGTGCTTTCCGTCAGGGGTTCTGCAATGCTATTCTTTCTGTCAAAAATACCAGAACCCTGACAGACCCCATTATAAGTCAATAGTGTCTGTTAGGATTTGTCAGGATCTGTTTCAATATGGATCCAAGATGTCCGTCATGACTCTATGAAAACCTGAACCATTTTAACCCTCAGACCACTTGCATATGACATATTCCTAAGAAACTCTTACATGATTTGCGTGCAATTTTGATACAATTTATGTGTGATTTTTATTAACTCTATGCGGGAGATACATCTAAACTAGTGCAAAGGATTAGCTGCCCATGGCAACCAATCAGATCCCACCTCTTATTTTTCATTTTGAGAAAATGATCGCAGCGACCTGATGTGTTACCATGGCCAATTAGTCCACTTTTCCTTTACACCAGTTTTGATACAACTTCCCCATGTATTTCTCCTTGATATTTCATCACATAAAAGTCACAAGGAAATAGCATGTACATGTGAATGAACGTATCCCAATGAACTGCAACTCTCATGAGTTCATATCCCAGTTTTGCACTACATGAAGTGTGCGTGAGGCCGCCAAGGCCTAATAGTGTTTTGTATTGAGAAGCAAGATAAATTAATTGTTTTGATTACAGATGAGCGAACCGGGACAACCGAACCCGGTTTCGGTCCGAACATCGCGAAAAGTTTGGTTCGCAGCGAATCCGAACTTCACCGGGTTCGGCCGAACACGTTTTGACCGAACCCGGGCGGGCAGAAAAAACATTACAAAAATATTATACTAATCGGCAGCCACTTGTCTCTATCAATCGTTGATAGAGAGTAGAGGCTGCTGATTAAAAATAAAATAAAAAGCATATCATACGTACCCGGTCGTTGTCTTGGTGACGAGTCCCTCTTCTTCCTCCAGTCCGACCTTCTTTCCTGACGCGGCAGCCTGTGATTGGCTGCAGAGGCCGCTGCAGCGACCGCGGCAGCCTGTGATTGGCTGCAGAGGCCGCGGCAGCCTGTGATTGGCTGCAGCGGCCGCGGCAGCCTGTGATTGGCTGCAGCGGCCGCGGCAGCCTGAGATTGGCGGGAGTTTGGTGTGAGTACGAATGGCTTTGGTGCTGTGCACCCATTTCTCTCCTTCTCAGCATTTAAATCAGGGGTCTCAAGCACGCGCCTCTGCTCCGAGACTCTGGAATTCCCTGACATCGTTGTCCACATATGAACAGCAATGTCTGGGGCTTCCCCAGAGCCGGAGTCCCGGGCAGAGCGCTAGTACAGGCTCTGCTCCGGGACTCGGTGGAATTCCCTGACATAGCTGCCCATATATGGACAGTGTGTCAGGGTCTTCCCCAGAGTGGAGTCCCGGGCAGAGCGCTAGTATCGGCTCTGCTCCGGGATGCTGCGGAATTCCCTGACATAGCTGCCCATATATGGACAGTGTGTCAGGGTCTTCCCCAGAGCGGAGTCCCGGGCAGAGCGCTAGTATCGGCTCTGCTCCGGGACTTTGTGGAATTCCCTGACATCGCTGTTCACATATGGACAGCGATGTCTGGGGCTTCCCCAGAGCCGGAGTCCCAGGCAGAGCGCTTGTAGGCTCTTCCTGGGACTCCAGCTGGGCTCCTGACATGCCTGGGACTCCTGCTCTGGGGAAGCCCCTGACATCATTGTCGATGTATGGACAGCGATGTCAGAGGCTTTCCCAGAGTCCCGGAGCGGAGCCGATAATAGCACTCTGCCCGGGACTCCGCTCTGGGGAAGACCCTGACACACTGTCCATATATGGGCAGCGATGTCAGGGAATTCCACAGAGTCCCGGAGCAGAGCCTGTACTAGCGCTCTGTCCGGGACTCCGGCTCTGGGGAAGCCCCAGACATCGCTGTTCATATGTGGACAGTGATGTCAGGGAATTCCACACAGTCCCGGAGCAGAGCCGATACTAGCGCTCTGCCCGGGACTCCACTCTGGGGAAGACCCTGACACACTGTCCATATATGGGCAGCGATGTCGGGGAATTCCACAGAGGCCCGGAGCAGAGCCTGTACTAGCGCTCTGCCCGGGACTCTGGCTCTGGGGAAGCCCCAGACATCGCTGTTCATATGTGAACAGCGATGTCAGGGAATTCCACAGAGTCCCGGAGCAGAGCCGATACTAGCGCTCTGCCCGGGACTCCGCTCTGGGGAAGACCCTGACACACTGTCCATATATGGGCAGCTATGTCAGGGAATTACGCAGCGTCCCGGAGCAGAGCCAACACTAGCGCTCTGCCCGGGACTCCAGCACTGGGGAAGCCCCAGACATCAAAACAAAAAAGAAAAAAATATAATCCAGAAATATATCAAAGCACTCTCAGGTAAATAGAAATTTGTAAGAAATTATTTTTATTTAAACCTCCGAATATTTCCAGATATATAAATATATATATATACAAAGTTTTAAAAAAATCTCCTGGCCAGGGAAGGATAACATGTGATCTAATACACCTTCATATATTAATTAAATCACTTATATGATAAATATACATATGTTCTCCCTAAGCATAGGGACAGACAATTCATTTGGAACAATCGCTGGGTTGTGTTCACACTTGCGTTTTTTAACAAAATGTATTTTTTATCCTCAAGGTGGCCACCAGTCCCATTTATAACAGATAGAAATGTTTTTTTGGGATAAGAATCTCCTATATAGTGTAATTCCCGTCCTGGGAGATTGGCCATCGCATAACAAATAAGCTGATTTAACGGCAGACATTTTATGTTGTTTTACTCTTCCCTCCTATTTAATACGACCTTGGATTTTGAAGGGGATCAATAGTAGTAGGCAGTCTATTAAATAGACCCAAAGGTCTGAATATATCCCACTCGATCCTTTTTATTCAAAAGTGACCAATTTTCCAAGATTTTATATGGTAACTTGCATTTACCTCTAATTTTCCGGTGAGCATCTGTGATCCATGTGCGGGAGCAGTCATTTCACGAGCGGAACGAAAAGCTTTCCAAAGGTAAGTTCCAAGCTGTATGGTCAAATGTTTCTCAACACCCTTAAAGCTCCACCGCATCGTCAGAAGACTTTTTATTTTCTTCTGTGTATCCACTTATTCCACACCGTACACCAAGAGGCACAAGGTCCGGGAGGGCAAGAGCATATGCCGGCAGTAAGGTGAATTCCAATTCACATGGTATCCCCTTCCATATGATGTCTCCAAATTTAGTCAGGGATTTGCAGGGCCAGGTTTAGACGTCACTACCTGCCCAGCTTGATTAGGTCAGCTGACGCGTTTCATCCCTGAACGGGATTTCCTCAGAGCCGTTTAGCAAGTGTAGCCAAAGACATTGTATTTATAGTGTCCCAACATTCTTTATTGGTTCCTCGATTGCAAGTGTCAAGAGGCTTTTTTTTTTTTTTACGTTTCATTCAGAACAAATAGATAGATCATTTTATTGTCAATCTATATCTATAAGATATTATATTTAACACAGTGGTGGAGGATCAGTGGTATGTCTTCAAAGTAGTTCAGATAGTCAATTGAGTCCGATACGAATTGCATGGGACAGTGTAATATCTGATAATAAATTTGCAACACATTGTGTATTTAGAGGTTATTACTGACCCATAGGGGAACAAGGAAAATAATTCCCCCAAAAGTCTATTCTAACCATATAGCTAAATTCTCACCTTTTATATAGCCTTATGCACAAATAAATTTATACAGTATCTCAGGGAGGGCAGGGAAATAGCTCCCATGCCTGAAAAGGCAATAGAACCCGTGTCCCCACCCACCCTGAGAATCCGCAACAATATTGCTAATTTGCCGGAGAAAAAATTCCTCCGATAACGTCATTTTAATGCATGATTTTTATTTGTCTCACAATTCTACTTGGATGGAACTAACAGGATATTCTCTAATCATTACAACGGGTGCCTACTTATAAGAGGGGATAATTATTTCCCCAACAATATAGTCTAATCACTTCATAATCTTTTGATGCAAGGACTTACAGAGGTAGAAATAGAGCCATCTATATATCCCAAGATTTAATTATTCCATATTCCAAGAGCATACTTATCCCCTTAATTTCCATTATTTTCATCACATCCCAGGAATAGAACCTTTAAATAAAGATATTTCATCTATACTGGAATCATCATTCACTTCAAGTGACCACAGGAAAATAAAATTAAACCTATTTATTGGCACCATCCAATTTTTATATTGCCCATTGGGAACAGACATTAACCATTTAATTTTTTTCCCTTTTTGTTTTCCCCATTTTAACCCCATGTTTGATTGTTTATTAAGAAAGAGGGGTGAAAAGGAGCGATATTTAAATAGAATCTCTATTCCTCCAACCCAAGATTGTTATTCTTTTCTAGGAATTTGAGGGAAGAGATACTAGCGCTCTGCCCGGGACTCCGCTCTGGGGAAGACCCTGACACACTGTCCATATATGGGCAGCTATGTCAGGAAATTCCACCGAGTCCCGGAGCAGAGCCTGTACTAGCGCTCTGCCCGGGACTCCGGCTCTGGGGAAGCCCCAGACATCGCTGTTTGTATGTGGACAATGATGTCAGGAAATTCCAGAGTCTCGGATCAGAGCCGATACTAGCGGCTCTGTGTTCCGCGGGCCACTGATGACAGCCCCAGGTGCCGCATGCGACCCGCGGCCCGCGTGCTTGAGACCCCTGGTGTATATGTACATGATTCAATACTGCGTTAGCCACAAGGTCATGAATTTCTCATGACCCACCTTTAAACATGAACCTTACTTCTGTATGTTTCCTGAAGAGAGACATATTTTATTTTTATTTTGGCCTGTGATTGGCTGCAGCGGCCGCGGCAGCCTGTGATTGGCTGCAGAGGCCGCGGCAGCCTGTGATTGGCTGCAGCGGCGACATGGATGAAACGTCATCGCTGGAGGCAGGACAGGAGGAATGTAAGTATGAACGTATTTTTTTTTTTATTACATTAAAATTGTATTTTCCGCGCGCCGAGCATGTACTGTCAAGGTTGCTGAAAGAGTTAGTGCAGCCCATTAACTCTTTCAGCACCCTGGACAGTACCATGCTCGGCGCACGGAAATTACAGGTTCAGTCAGAATTAGTTCGGTCCGAATCGAACATTTTTGTGAAATCCGGCGAACCAGCCGAACCGAACTTTTCATAAGTTCGCTCATCTCTAGTTCTGATAATTGCAATAGTTAACATTTTGAGGATTTTTAAGCCCATTATTTTGTATTAATACATATGAGTAGAGCATACATCAAATTTTTTGCCTGATATGAGAAGTAGCTGTGTTTTAGTGTTTGCACTCACCCTGCTCCTTCTACACACAACACCAGATTGTCCCTGACAGTCTCTTCTACATGTTAAACAGTGGAATAAAAAAAGATGGACTTTCACAATTTAAAAGCCTTTTTCATAGAAGTGGGGGTATCCTCCTCTTGCTTCTATACAAACTCCTTTGTTTCCTTAGAGATGAGGGCATACTTTGAAGGGTTTCATAGTGCACAGAAATCCCCCTCTGGCGCTACTTGGAAGAGTCAGCCTTTACACCTTTAGGGCGGATTTACACGAGCGTGTGCGTTTTGCGCACGCAAAAAATGCAGCGTTTTGCGTGCGCAAAAGGCAGTTAACTGCTCCATGTGTCATGTTCATATGGTGCGCGGCTGCGTGCTTTTCACGCAGCCGCTATCATTAATGACACTCCGTTTGGATGTTTGTAAACAGAAAAGCACGTGGTGTGTGGATATTTCTCTAAGCTCTTCTCTTCTGCAGAACGCAACTACTCGATTGGAGATCGGGAGTTACTGGCCACCAAATTGGCCCTGGAGGAGTGGAGACATCTACTAGAGGGCGTAGCTCATCCCATCCCAGCCTATCTTCCGACGGCCCAATGGCTGAACCCTCGTCAGGCCAGGTGGTCACTGCTCTTTACTAGGTTCTCGTTGGAGGTGGACGCCTCCTCTGTCGTTGGTGGTGCACTCTTGTTCCAGAGAGGTTCCAAGGGTAAGTCCATGGTATGTGGATATTTCTCTAAGCTCTTCTTTTCCGCAGACAGCAACTCCTCAATTGGGAATTGGGAGTTACTGGCCATCAAATTGACCCTGGAGCAGTGGAGACATCTACTAGAGGGCGCAGCTCATCCCATCCTGATTTTTACGGACCACAAGAATCTCACCTATCTCCAGACGGCCCAACGGCTGAATCCTCGTCAGGCCAGGTGGTCGCTGTTCTTTACCAGGTTCCAATTTGAGCTCCATTATCGCCTGGCCGACAGGAATGTGAGGGCTGATGCCTTGTCCAGGTCTTTCGAGACAGAAGACACAATGGAAATTCCTCAGAACATTATTGATCCGTCTTGCATTGTCCCTGTCAATTCCCTGCAAGTTGGGGACATTCCTCCAGGGAGGACTTTTGTGCGCCTGGCTGACCGAGAGAGAATCCTCCACTGGAGACACTCCTCTAGACTGGCAGGTCACGCAGGGAAACCCATATGACACGGGTTCTTATTGCCCGTCATTTCTGGTGGCCCACGCTGCCCAAGGACATTATGGACTTTGTTTCTTCCTGCTCAGTGTGTGCAGCTAACAAGGTCGCTCACTCCAGACCTGCTGGCCTGCTCCAGCCAATGCCTGTGCCCGATACTCCCTGGCAGCATATAGCTATGGACTTTATCACTGATCTGCCTCTCCCTGTTGGATGCAGTACTGTCTGGGTGGGGGTGGATCGAATTTCGAAGATGGCACACTACGTTCCTCTGACCGATCTTCCTTCTGTTCCTCAACTGGCCAAGCTGTTCATCCAACACATCTTCTGCCTGCACGGCTTGCCACAACATATTGTGTCTGATCGGGGGGGGTTCAGTTCACCTCGAAGTTCTGGAGAGCCCTCTGCGGACTCCTAGGTGTAAAGTTGGACTTTTCCTCGGCCTACCATCCTCAGTCCAATAGTCAAGTTGAGAGGATCATTCAGATCTTGGAAAACTACTTACGGCACTTTATCTCCAAGCAGCATGATGACTGGGTGCAGTTGCTCCCGTGGGCAGAATTCTCTTACAATAATCACAGCAGCGAGTCCACACAGAAGACACAGTTCTTTATTGTCTATGGCCAACACCCACAAATTCCTCTCCCGGTGCCTAATACGTCCGAGGTACCAGCTGCTGACATGGCTTTTAGGGACTTTCTGCAAATCTGGCAGCAGCCTCGATACTCCATCCTGCTGGTGGTCGACCGCGTGAAACAGAAGGCGGAGACAAGGAGAGGAGAACCTTCTCAGTTTCTTCCTCGCACGAAGTTCTGGCTGTCCTCCAGGAAAATTGACTGAGGGTGCTGTCGTACAAATTTGCTCCCAGGTTCCTCGGACCCTTCGGGATGTTGCAGCAGATCAACCCTGTCGCCTACAAGCTTCGGCTGCCTCCTACCCTCAGGATCCCCAACTCCTTCCATGTCTCTCTCCTGAAACCAGTGGTTCTGAACCGCTTTACCAAGACTCTTAGCCCTGCAGTTGCCTCCAGCAGTCCTTCAGACACTTTCAGGGTTAAGGAGATCTTGGACACCAAGAGAGTGAGAGGAGAGACTTTTTATTTGGTGGATTGGAGGGGCTTTGGTCCTGAAGAGAGGTCCTGGGAGCCAGTGGAGAACCTCAATGCTCCTACCCTTTTGAAGAAGTTTCCCTCTCGCTCTGGCCCCAAGAAGAGGGGGCGTAAGAGGGGGGATACTCTCATGTCCGTGGCTGCGGGCCATCAGGTTCACTCTCCTCCTGACGCCTGCAGCAATGGGTCTGCGATCGCTGGCCCCAGTCTCCTCCTCAGGAGACGCCAGCGCTCACCTCCACTTACCTCGGCCGGGTCCCGTAGGGTGCGCACGCACAGTCGTGCCTGCTCTTAAAGCGGCAGCGCGCGCATCAGACTTTAATGTGTAATCAGCCCATGAGTGCCCTGGACTATTAGAGGGGCCCAGCCCCTTGCTTCGATGCCTGAGCATTGTTTGTAATATCCTTGTTTGTCTAAGCAAATAGTCTTCCAGTGTTTTCCAGTTCCCAGTTCCTGTATCCTGTATCCCATGCTATCCTGGTCAAGTGCCGTGCTGTGCTGTAGTCGTGCTGTGCTGTATTCCACGCCTGTCCTGCAACTCCACGTCTGAAGTCTACCCGCTGCCTCGTCCCAGCCGAGCCTGCCTTGCTACTGGAACAGCCCAGTGGGTCCACAAACCCTACGTGACAATAGGTAAGCGGGCACCTGAAAATGCCGGGAGAAATGGGACGCTGGTGGCCACTAGCGGCCACTGTTACAGTATGCCCCCTTATGCCCCCTCTTCTTAGGTCCAGAATGAAGAAGACATTTTGGAAGGAGAGCAGAAGCATTAATATTTTGTGCAGGCTCCCAGGATCTCTCTTCTAGAAGCCTTTCCAATCCACTAGGTAGAATGTTCTTCTCTCCACTCTCTTGTAGTCCAAAATATCTTTAATTTAAAGTTCATCTTCAGGACCTACAGGAGAAAAGATGAAGCCGAGGTCCTGAAATACCTGCTGAGGATCAGCAATTTACGTAGGGAAACATGGAAGGAATTGAGAATATGAAGAGTGAGAGGCAAGCATAACTTGTAGGAGACCAGGTTGATTTGCTGCAGTACCTCGAATGGTCCTGGGATCATTAGAAGACAGCTTTGATACATGTAGTGTAACTAAGGATCCCAGCACCTGTGTGTCCATCACACGACCATTGACAGACTTGTATCCACTGGAAATAAACGATGAATGTTCCTACTGAATGACAACAAGCAGAGATCTTGAAAACCAAGAGGAATTATTACAAAAGTATATTGGAAAATTATATAACTTTTCATTCTACAAAGAATAACATTAATTAACTGAAACCGGACAACTGCTTTAAGAATAGTAGAGGGGTTAATACCTGGTTTTCAGCAGTGATTTACTCACTTTCCTAGGCTTTAGTGATGTTCTCTTCTTCTCTGACATGATGGTACAAGGCCCAAATTCATACATTAATATAAACAGAATTAAAGACACCAGACAAAATATGTGGATAAAAAGGCTGCAATGTTTTTATTAAGGGTTACCAAAAGATATTGATACTTGAATCAATAAAATACTTGAACCAAATAAATAATTAAAACCATTATAAATTAAAAATCGCAATAATAATAATAAACCAGTTTAAAACTCAGTCCACCCAGCAATAGGAGACAAATACGCCACTAATAAGACATTGCGACAAGCAGAAATTCAGTAAAATTGGGAGGGAGGGTGGGGACGCTGGTCCTAGGAAATCTGTAACTGACAGAAACAGCATGTAAAGGATCTGCCAGACACAGCTTCTGTGTCGACGCCCGTGGTTAATCAGTCTGCATCTGCTCCTAGGTCTGATAGAGTGACTTGATCTGCTACCACTCAGGCTGGTAGGCTGAGGAGTGGGAGAACCTATCACAGCCTGGCCAAATGGAGCTAGCTCCCGCCCTCGGTCTATATATACCTTCATTTCCTGCTCTTCCTTTGCCTGTGATTCTGTCGGGTTTCCTGGCTCTGCTGCTCCTGCTAGTACTATTGACCTCTGATTCAAATTGACCCTGGCTTTACTGACTTCTCTCCTGCTCTGCATTTGGTACCTCGTACACTCCTGGTTTGACTCGGCTCGTTCACTACTCTTGTTGCTCACTGTGTTGCCGTGGGCAACTGCCCCATTTCCCTTAGCTTCTGTGTACCCTTGTCTGTTTGTCTGTCGTGCACTTATTGAGCGTAGGGACCGTCGCCCAGTTGTACGCCGTCGCCTAGAATGGGCGGTGCAAGTAGGCAGGGACTGAGTGGCGGGTAGATTAGGGCTCACCTGTCTGTCTCCCTACCCCGACATTACACAGCGGGAAGCTCGGTTTTTTAAAGCAAAATCTTCCCGCCTTCAGTCTGAACGGCCAATCAGCGACAAAGTCCAGTTGCTGGGCAGAAGAATAGAAGCTTCCAGAATCTCCCAGGTAATTAGACAACCAATCAGCGACAGTAACCTGGAGCTGGGCAGAATATCAGAATCTTCTGGAGAAGGTAGGTAAGTACCAACTGCAAAATATAAGGGAAAAGAAAGGGGGGAACGGACCAAACCACCTAACAAAAATATAATAATTAAATGATCCAGCATTAAAATTGATATCATGAATGCCCCTATGCCATCATGTGTCCACCACCCCCCCCCCCCCCAAGCAATACTGCTCTGAGGGGCCCTATCATGAGACTTAATATGGTATGCTCATCATGTTCTACTTCCCCTATATGTCCTGTTCATAAAGACCAGTTTACAGAAAGCTGTGTGGCAGAACAATTTTCTGAGTACTCTACAGGATCTTGTCCCCCAAGTTTAAGCACTGACACGCCAGACAGTTACACCCCTTACCATCCCAAATCCATAGCTATGAACTAGAACTTTTTGCATTTACAGTATAATTTCATCACATATCTGTCATGATTTTATAACCTTACTTTACTGCTTACAATAGAATGCCTTTACTTGCTGCTTGTTGCTGTTTATTCCATATTAATGTTCATGATAATATACTATGACAGCACTATAAGACCCTTGAGAGAAGCCCTATTCCACTTATGCTTTCAGTGAGTGAGTTATAACAAAAATAATGGCTAATGCTTGAAGAAGAAATAAAACTCTAGATTCAATGATCTCTTGAAATGTGCTTCCTTGGCATTGTAAGTCGTTATTTCTCTCTGCTTTGCTGCCATTTTTCTCCCATTATTGCTTTTGTTAGTATGGGACAAAATTATACCAAGGTCACTTTTAATAACTGTCTTAAGCTCTAATAAGTGGCATGACTTATTGACACTTATGCTGATGTGGTCTGAGAGTTACAAAAATTAGGATGGCCAAAGGAAAACTGATCTAGTTCAATCACTCAGCTTATTATTGATAGGAGTCTATTAGTATTGATATCATTTTCATGAGTATTGTGCATCAATATATTTGTCTTCTGGTAGCAAATACTGATGTCAACAACAAAAATGCTTGTCTTCTTCACTACAACAACATTTAATCACAATTTTCTGTGTCTCATTACATAAAAATAGATTGTATAAGGAACCTGCTGTGCTTTATCCAACCTTCTTTCTCCAAACATTCAAACATATAATGGTATTAAATTGGCTAGTCTGATTTTTGGGTATGGACCCACTGAGCGTTATTGACATGGCCAGGATGCGGCTGACAGCCGCTCCGGCAGCCTGCTCGGCATAGCTGTTAAATTGCTTGTTAATCGCCACGCGTTGTTGTAGGAAAATCAACTGTTTTTCCTGCAATACGCGGCCATTAATAAGAAATGTAACATCCGCGCTATTCAGCACGGCCTGCGCAGCTGTTGACCACATCAATTTTGGCCCGTTTGACCTTACCCTCACAGGTCTATGGTGCATCATTGCGTTCTCACAAATAAAGATATGTGCCACTTGGTACCACTTGGTAGGATTATTCTCAACTACAAGAGTCGTTTATACATACACATGTGGAGTGCCATTGGCTGGGATGAATTCACATTATTGTATGTAACATGCACATTCCCAAAACTATTTTCATTATTCTGCTGGATACACCTTTAATTGTCTTTTTAATTCTCATATCTTTATATCATGGACAGTGGTGCCCTTTTGGGGACTGGATTCCTAGTACCCCCCCCCCATTACCTGAGGCAGATCAGAAAAAAAAATCCAGTTAAAAGCTGAAATTATTTTTGCTATCAATAGGGGGAGCTTACTGCATATGAATTTATTATTGAGTTCAGCGAAATCTGTAAAAATCCCTATACAGTGAGTTCTCCCTAATGGCAGCTGCAGGCACACAGTATTTTGTCATATCACGAAATGGATATGTAAAAGGAACCAGAAGATTTGAAGTTCATTCTAAAAAAAAAAAGAAAAAAAGGAAAACAGAGTTCCGACCCTTATAAGAATTCTGGACCTATTTATTAAATCATATAAATTGATATGTATGCTTTCCTGCCAAAGACCACCACGAATCCCTTCACTTAAACCCCTTAAACCCCTTAAACAATATAATAATATTATATAATAATATAATTACAATAAATGGTTGAGTGGTAAATACAGAAGAACCATAGACCTCCAGTGTATTAGATACAAAACACATAACCATGTATAATGTTTGAAGTAACCCTTCTTAACCTTACCAGAGGTATTAGGTATTAACCGTTGAACCAATCTAGACCACAAGGAGTATGATAGGAATAGTAACACCGATACCCCCATGTAAAAATGTATGATGTAATTTATGTAGAGAGTTAGCAAATTCACTGCCTGTTGCAGCCGGATGTCGGCTCAGTACATACAGCCGACACCCGCTCAGTATAAAGTGCGCACAACCCGTAAGGCACAGATCTAGAGAAGGATGAAAAAAATACTACAGCTTTGAACATCCCAAAGAACACTGTAACCTCCATCATTCTTAATGGGAAAAATTCAAACCACTAGAACTCTTCCTAGAGCTGACCGTCCTTGCAAACAGAACAATCAGTATGGAATTTTGTTGATCAATGAGGTGAACAAGTACCTGATGGTCAAGCTAACAAAGCTCTAGAGATCCATTGTGGAGATGGGAACACCATTCAGATAGACAACTATCATACTGGAGTTGCCACATAGACGCTACTCTTTATTAAAAGGCACATAACAGCCTGCTTGGAGTTAGCCGAAAGGCCTTTCAAGCACTCTCAGGCCATGAGAAAAAAAGATTCCTTAGTTTGATGAAACAAAAATTTGAGTCAGAATGCCAAACATCATGTCTGGAAGAAACCATGCATTAGCTCATAGCTAGCGAATACCATCCCTACAGTGAAGCATGGTGGTGGCAGCAGCATGCTGTTGAAATGTTTTTTCAATTGCAGCAACTGGGAGACTGGTCAGTTTTGAGGGAAAGATGAACGGAGAAAAGTGCAGTGAGATCCTTGAAGAAAATCTGCTCCAGAGCACTCAGAATAAGGCAAAAAAATCCTCTTCCAACAGGACAACAACCCTAAGAACACAACCATGACAATTCAGAAGAAGTTTTGGGCCAAGTGTGTGAATGTGTTCGAGTTGTCCAGTAAGAGCCTGGATTCAAACACCTTTGGGGAGACCTGGAAATAGCTATGCATCAATGCTCCCCATCCAAACTAACAGAGCTTGAGAGGATCAACAAAGAAGAATGAGAGATAATCCCCAAATACAGATGTGCCAAGGTTGTAGCAACAAGAAGACTTGAGGCTGTAATTACTGAAAGAAAAAAAGGCCCTCAAAGAATTACTAAATGCTTATGTCAATTTTATATTTCCATTTTTTATTTTTGTACAAATCTTAGTATAATTTAAAATGATTCATTTTAAAATACGACATAACTAAATATGGAAAAAGTGAATGGGTCTGAATGCTTTCTGAATGCCCTGTAGAACACTGCTATACAACTAGCTTAAACCATTGAGATAAAAGATAAGTCAATGAGTAAATGGATTCATGTGTTTTATGCAGCAACGTTTCACCATACTTGAACCTCTTGAAAACCTGTTGTCCCTATGAGCTCTTATATTTTTTTTAAATGAAGATAATGTTTTTGTATTATGATATGTAAAACGCAAAGACATGAAAAATAACTTTACTCAATTTCATAATTATTAGGCATATATTTATACTCACTTAAAATTCTATATTCTTACTTATTTTACAAAAAGGATAAAAGTGGTTGTATTATATATTGTAAAATTAAATGGGGGGTAAATTCATGAAAATATATATGCAGGCACAGTAATTTACAATGAACAAAGGTGGAACTTCAACATAAATACTATGGAAGATTTCAAACACATTTATGACTTAACATTTATGGTGTATACAATATGATCTACTGCCATCTAGTGAGCTCTAAAACTGAAGGCACTGAATCCTATGCTGTCAATTACAAAAAAAAAAATTGCCTAAGGGTAAGTTCACACGTAGCGTAATTACAGTGGATTTTCCGCAACAAATTTTGTTGCGGAAAATTTGCATTATAATACAGTTGCAGCAGAGTGGATGAGATTTTAACTGTGTAAAGGACAAGTGGGAAAATCGCTCAGAAATTGACCTGCGGTGATTTTTTAAAAATTTACAGCATGTCAATTGTATTTGCGTAATAGCTGCTTTTTTTGTTGCGGTTTTTCCCCGCTGAATTTAATGGGGAGGTAAAACCCGAAACAAATCGTAGATATTGCGATTTTTGCTGTGGAAAAGCTGCAGTTCAGTTGCAAAAATCGCAAATAAAAGAAAAAAAAAAACAACAACTTATAGTTACCCAAAATTCCATGCAACATAAAATTTCCATGCAATTGATGCGTTATAAAAATATCAAAAGCCTCTATTCACACCTGGTCTGTGTTCTATTTTGTGTTGTTGCTTTTTTGTTGACAAAAAGATATATACAAAAAAAAAAGGAAGAAAGGAGATGCAGGTGTACTACATATACTTATTTTTGCTAGATGCCATTTTTTTTTTAAAAGGGAAAGTGTTTCTTTTTCTTTTAAATCAAAATTTTATTTTATTTTATACACAAGTCATAAAAGAGTACAAAACAGAGCATTGATATATTTCTCAGTATAGAAAGCAGTTTACAAATCATTTAGTAAGAAGAAAAGAGGGAAAATGCCATTATATTTCAATCATACAATGAGCTTAGATAAATCCTTGTTCGTTCTTAAATGATAGTTATTTGCGTATTGTCTTCTGTAACAACTCTCTTCATACTGCCTTCAGTGCATTCTGGGTCTTTGTGTTTCTTTTTCTTAAAAGATAGATCAGATGTATACTGTAAAAACATATCCTATAATGTATACTTTACACCCTTAAATTGTATCCTTCTGCCATAGACTTACATGAGGAAAAAGTATAATTTAATGTATGTTTTTTTTTTTGTGGTGTTGAGAAGTGTCAACCCTATGATTTTCTGTCCCCTTATAAAAAAAAGTAAGGTATCAGGTGTAAACCTGTCAAACATATGCCAATTGGAAAGACGTTTGGCATTTGCCTGCCCTAGTAAGAACAGAGCCTAAAATGCTGTAAATTACTATTTTCCAAACTGGAAAATACCACAGAAGATTGAAGTCTTAATAATTGCAAATAAAATTAGGAAAAAAGATACATTAATCCCTAGACAACCACAATACATATATTTACATTCCAGATGCCAAGGCAGTGGGAACATAAATATAGGTGGTCCTCATTAGTAGTAGATCATGCTGCATAGCGCGCTGTCATTAAAGAGATAAAGTTGAGACTGTGTCAGCCCAATGCTCCTATAGTGTCAAAGCCAAAATTATTAATTCCCTGTCACAAAAAAATGCTAAACATAGCGCTCACTTTGAGCTTATTTCATGTATTTGGGCCATTGCCATGAAAACCTGTGACATAGCAATTACATCATTGGCCTCCAACTCTCGCAAGGGAGATGGGAGAATGCTTGGAGGACATGATCTGTGTCCTCCCATCTATGCAGGTATTATCTTTGATCTACTCTAGATGAAGAGGAATGCTGGAGTAGCACAAATTATGTTTTCCCAGCTTTTCCAACCCCGGGAAAAAAAAAAGAAGAAGAAAAAGCAGAGGAAGAAGAAGAGAAAGAAGAAGAAAAATAAGAGGAAGAATAGGAAGAAGTGGAGAAAGAAGTAGGAGAAGAAGAAGAAGAAGGAAAAGAAGAGGAAGAAGAGGAAGAAGAGATAGAAGAAGAGATAGAAGAAGAGGAAGAAGAAGAAGAAAAAGAAGAGGAAAAAGAGGAAGATGAAGAGGAAGAAAAAGAAGAGGAAGAAAAAAAAGAAGAAGAGAAAGAAGAAGAGGAAGAAGAAGGGGTAGAGGAGAAGGAAAAAGAAGGAAAGGAAGAGGAAGAAGAAGAAAAAGAGGAAGAAGATGAGGAAGAATATGAAGAAGAGGAGGAAATAGACGAGGAAGAAGAGGAACAAGAAGAGGAAGAAGAAAAAGAAAAAGAAGAGAAATAAGAAGAGGAAGAAGAGGAAAGAGTAAGAACAGGAAGAAGAAGAGGAGGAAGAAGAAGAAGAAGAGGAAGAAGAAGAGGAAGTAGAAAAAGAGGAAGAAGAAGAGAATGAAGAAAAAGAAGAGGAAGAAGTGGAAAAGGAAGAAGAAGAAAAAGAGGAGGACGAAGAAGAAAAAGAGGAAGAAGAAGAGAAAGAGGAGGAAGAGGAAGAAGAAGATGAAGAAGATGAAGAAGGGGAAGATAAAGAAGAAGAGGAAGAAGAGGAAAAAGAGGAAGAGGAAGAAGAAGAGGAGGAGGAAGAAGAGGAAGAGAAAGAAGAGGAAGAACAAAAGGAAGAAGAGGAAGAAGAAGAAGAGGAAGCATAATTATTTTTACAAATTCTAACAACAGCACTGTCAGGGACCATTATCTGTGGCATGGACACATTTTACCATCATGAATGCACCTATCTCAGAATTTATGTTATATTAAATCCACGCAATTATTACATGACATTTGTATTTGTCTCCCTAGTCCAGATCCTATCTGCTCTTACACCTACAAATAAAATTCTCGTACACGGTGCTTTATGTCTATTTCAAGATCTCACATACAGATGCGTAGATAGAGGGGGATACTGGGGCATTTTTTCCCTGGGTGATGGATGCCAGGGGGTGCCAACAAGTTAATTTGCCTCGGCCTGGATATTTAAAATGCATTCGGAAAGTCTTTAGACCCTTTACATTTTTTCACATTTTGTAATGTTGCGGTGTTGTGGTAAAATAAAAATAAAAATCACGTTTTCCCCCATCATTCTGCACTCAATACCCCATAATGACAAAGTAAAACAAGAATGTTAGTAATCTTTGTTAAAAAGGCAAAAGTAAAATTTTGCATTGACATAAGTATTCAGTCCCTTTAATCAGAACTTAGTAGAAGCACCTTTGGCAGCGATAACAGCCTCCAGTCTTCTTGGGTATGATGCCACAAGGTTTGCACACCTGGATTTGGGGATTTTCTGCCATTATTCTCTGCAGATCCTCTCAAGCTCTGTCAGGTTGGATGGGGATCGTCGGTGGACAGCCATTTTCAGGTCTCTCCAGAGATGTTTGATTGGGTTTAAAGTCAGGGCTCTGGCTGGGCCATTTAAGGACATTCACAGAGTTGTCCCTAAGCCACTCCTGTGTTGTTTTGGCTATGTGCTTATTGTCATTATCCTGTTGGAAGGTGAAACTTTGGCCCAGTCTGAGGTCCAGAACACTTTGGATCAGATTTTCATTAAGAATTGATTTTCCCTCAACCCTGACCAGTATTCATGTCCCAGCCGCTGAAAAACACCCCCACAGAATGATGCTGCCACCACCATGCTTCACTGTAGGGATTACAGCATTGAAACCCGTAGCCTTATTATTAAATATATCTTTTATCACCTCCATTCCTTTTGGATTATATTTGTAGCAGCGCCAGTTATGGTTCCAAATTTTTTTGGAATATTACTCTATATGTTGCGGTGACATACATTGTTTACTGGTTCGGACCTTGGCAACAGCACACCTCCTACATTTACTTTTCCATATTTACATCAGAGTTGTGCCTGAACGAGCACAACCAGAATAGGTGAGCATAACTTTGTCTCGACCTACATGTCCAGCTCTCCCTGATTTACCTGCACCATGTGGCGCCGTGCATTTTTCTTTTCTCTCCTTACTTAGATCATCACTGTAGGGATGGTATCGGGCATGTGATAAGCAGTGCCTGGTTTCCTCCAGATATGACGATTAGAATTGAGGCCAAAAAATTCAATCTTGGTTTCATCAGACCACAAACTCTTGTTTCTCATAGTCTGAGAGTCCTTTAGGTGCTTTTTTTTGCAAACTCCAGGTGGGGTTTCATGTGTCTTTTACTGAGGAGATGCTTCTTTCTGGCCACTCTGCCATAAAGCTCAGATTGGAAGAGTGCTGCAGTGATGGTTGACATTCTGGAAGTATCTCCCATCTGCACACAGGATTATTGGTGCTCAGCCAGATGAATAATTGGGTTCTTGGTCACCTCTTTTACTAAGGCCCTTCTCCCCCGATTACTTTGTTTGGTGGAGGCCACTGTGCTCTTGGGAACTTTCAGTGCAGCTGAATTTTTTTTGTACCCTTCTCTAGATCTGTGCCTACAATCCTGTCTCTGAGCTCTACAGGTGGTTCTTTCCTCCTTATGGCTTGGGTTTTGCTCTGATATGCATTGTCAGCTGTGAGAACTTATATATAGAGAGCGGTGTGTCTTTCCAAATCATGTCCATTAAAATAAATTTACCACAGGTGGACTCCAATCAAGGTGTAGAAACATTTCAAAGAAGATCTAGAGAAATGAGAGGCCCCCAGAGCTAAATTTCAAGTGTCATAGCAAAAGGTCTGAGACATCTAACATCAATGCAAAAGTTGAGTTTTTCATTTTGAATAAATTTGCAAAAATTTCTAAAATTCTGTTTTCACTTTGTCATTATGGGGTATTGTGTGCAGAATGATGCGGAAAAACACAAGCCCTCAGCATAACAAAATTATAACAAAATTTGAAAAAGGTGAAAGGGTCTGAAAACTTTCCAAATGCACTGTAGATATAGGGATGGGGCAGCAAACTGAACCTTTATTCTGGGTGAAGAAAAGCCTAGCTATTGCTCTGCCTACATACCACACAGTGCCAAACTGCTCATCTGGCAATTCTGGCAAATTCCAGATGGGCCGGTGTCTGCAGTGGGCCAATCTACCCCTTATTCCTTGTAAGCTACAGTAGCTCCTCCCCTTCCCTGATGACCTGTCTCTGCAAACTGCCACCATTAGACTAGGGAGCAGAAGCTGTAGGCAAGGGATCAGAGTCTTAACAGTATTTTTTTTTAGAAAGCAATGATGTCCGAAGGGGGAGTGGCCTAAATACAAAATTGTCTGGGCTTACCAGACAAAAGGGCGGGTCTTTGTTGCAATTTACAAGGTTTCTACCAGGGTACAGCAATTGGAAAAATTAGCTCTGATAAATGTGATTGATGTGTACTGCGAGTAGTTAGTGTGTGGTAGGTTTCCTGTGTGTGAGTGATGCATGAATGGTGCTTGTGTGTTATGTGTGCTGTCAGTGAGTGGTGTGTGTGCTGCAGTTGTCTTATGTGTGTGTGCCTTGTGTTTACCGTGTGATTATCACACAAATAGTGCTAGTGCTACTTATACGTGAGTGGTGCATTTGCGTCATAGGTTCTATTTGTTTGTGCTTTGTACCCCGCGTAAGTGATGCTTGAATGGCACTTCTGCATGTGAACACACATGTGTGTAGCATGCATCTAAGGCATAAGTAGCACCATGGCTGGCCTTAGATACGTTCGACCAGTGCGGTTGCACAGGGCGCCAGCCGCCACACTGCAAGAGGCGCGCCAGCGGGTGTGTGTATCCCCGCGCCGTTGCAACTACCAGCGGGTCAGGTGCCACTCTCTAACTGCACCCAGGGCGGCTTTAGGCAGTCGCCTTTCCGCCCGGGCGCTTCTTCACTTAGTGGCCGTCGCTACCACTGTAGCAGCCATAGCGGCTGCTAGCGGCTACACCGGGCATGAGGGCGGTGGTGCCGCTAGCAGCCGCTGCGGCTGCTACAGCGGTAGCGACGGCACTATATCAGAGCAGCGAGGTATCTCCCTGCTCTGCTATCTACTAGCACCACTGTAGCTCCCTGAAGGAGTGGAATCCCCATATGGCCGGGGATTCTGCTTCTGGAACGCTCCTTGATGTCTCTGTCCATATATGGACAGTGACATCAGGGGAAACTCATGTAGCGGAATCCCCGGTCACAGCGTTGCAGACTGTGGACAGGGATTCCGCTTCAGGAGTTTCCCCTGATGTCACTGTCCATATATGGACAGATACATCAAGGAGCGCTCCTTCAGGGAGCTACAGTGGCGCTATCTATACTGGAAGGGGGGGGGTTTGCTATCTACAAGGGGGCTGTGGGCTGTGTGGCACAACCTACAAAAAAGGACAACTGTGCAGGAGCACACAAAATACACAGCTTTCCCTGTTATCAAATAAAAGTGTGGAAATTAACTAAGATATAACTTTTATTTAATCTAGCTAAAAGGATTAATAATTTTAGCTAGACTAAGTAAAAGTTATATCTTCGTTTATTTCCACACATTTATTTGATAGCTGGGAAAGCTGGGTATTTTGAGTGCTCCTGCACAGTTGTCCTTTTTTGAATGTCTATTGCCCGCCGGCTATCATGGTAATTCCGTAGTCCTTGCACTACCTACAAGGGGGCTGTGGGCAGTGTGGCACTCCCTACCAGGGGGCTGTGTGGCACTACCAACCAGGGGGCTGTGGACTTTGTGGCACTACCAACCAGGGGGCTGTAGGCTGTGTGGTACTACCAACCAGGGGGCTGTGGGCTGTGTAGCACTACCAACCAGGGGGCTGTGGGCTGTGTGGCACTACCAATCACAGGCTGCAGCAGTCACATGGAACAGATACGTCATGATGAAGTTTTGTCCCATGTGACCGCTGCAGCCTGTAATTGGCTGCATCAATCACATGGGACAAATACATCTCACCTGCCGGCAGGGATTTGTCGCTAAGGGAGACCAGTGTATGTTTATTTTATTTTTTTGTGGAATCACAAGTGCCCCGATTGTATTGTTTGACTCTGATGGTTTCTAATACTATACTGCATCCCACTTGGAAATAGTCTTAAAATACATCAGATACAGGGCTGACAGAGCTATCGGGGGACTTGCAATTCACGCCGAATTTATTTGGACCAAAACGTATTTGCTCCTCACTACCCTCTACATTCATTTACACTCTGCTGAAGTCAATTTACAGGCATCAGTACAGTGTAGATTTATGGCAATATTATTTGCCATGACTACCACCTGGATTGAAATTAAAGGGGTATTCCCATCATAGACATTTATGACTTTCCCACAAGATGTGCCATGTACGTATGTCTGATAGATGCAGGTCTCAAATCTGGGAAATGTCTAAGATGGGAATACCTCTTTAAAGGTAGGATGTCAGGGTTGAATATAACCATTTATCCTTAACATCATTTAAAGTGACTGAGAGGACACTTGTCTTGACAAGAATGTAGGGCTGGGCGATTTTTTTTTTTTAACACTTTGGACGATTTTTGATTTGTATCTCGATTTGCACTCTGGAGCGAGATTACATTATAGTGTCTGAAGTGTGAGAAGGACCCTGTGCAGTATCGGCCCCTCCATGGGGTTTTAATAAATGACATTAAGGCCGAATTCACTTGACCGGGATTGAACTGTGAAAAACGGTCCGTGTGTCCGCCGTATTTCCCAGCCCGATCACGGTACATGTGAACGGGACTCCTGGCATCATAGACATTTAGGCTAGTCACACGACAGTAAAAAAATAAAATAAAATGTCATTAAAAATTGATCAAATGTCAGTTTTTAATGTACATTTTGCATCAGTGTCTCCAAATTCTCATCAATTTGTTGTCCATCTGTCCATTTTCCATGGGCGTTAAAAAAAAAAGGATGGATTTAATTTGTCAGGGTTTTTCTATTAATCCCCTGAAAACAGCAGTGCCCATGTAGATAGTGCTGCAATGTCCCTGTAGATAGTGCCCACATAGTGCCACAGAGCCCACATAGTGCCACAGTGCCCACATAGTGACATAGTGCCACAGTGCCCACATATAGTGACATAGTGCCACAGTGCCCACATATAGTGACATAATGCCACAGTGCCCACATATAGTGACATAGTGCCACTGTGCCCATATATAGTGACCCACCCCCATGTAGATTGCAGCACAACCCCCACTCCCTTGTAGATCACACCCCCACATGTAGATCGCCCCCCCATTCCTCCTTATAAATATTGCCAATGTAGCTGCCACTAGGAGCTGAATCCCCGGCCAGAGGTTGCCATCGCTTTGGCTGGGGATTCAGATCCTGGTGGGAGCTACGGTGGTGCGATCTACAAGGGGGGGGTGGTGATGCAATCTTCAAGGGGGTGCGATCTACATAGGGGGTGTGTGATGCGATCGGCAAGTGGCGGGATGTCGCGACCTACAAGGGGGGGTGTGATACAATTGGCAAGGGGGGTGGTGGTGATTCGATCTGCAAGGGAGGGTGTTACCTACAGCAGGGTGGTATCGCTATATACGAGGAGTCCCTGCTTCCCCACGGAACTGCTGCTTCGTACGCTATCATTTTGTTCAGTACAGTACAGTAGTTCCGTGGGGAAGCAGGACCAGAACGGGGTGGACCAGCAGTGACGAGGCAACATGGCGCGACGGCGTCACTAAAGAATCGATTCAATAATTCTGCTAAAAAACAGAATTATGACGTGGAATTAATGGAATTAATTTGATTAATCACCCAGCCCTACAACAATGATATAGCAGATATCAGTGGCAAACCTGTTGCCAAGAGGTAGGTCAGAAACAACACAATTGAGTCGTTTTTATCCCAAAAGATTGACACCCAAGACAGAGCTTCTCCTAAAAGCAATGAAATCACCTTCGTTCCGTCAAAGTGAAATGACTGAGAACAAAGTTCAAAGTGTATGGTACACCGGTCAATAAACCCTTGACAGGCCTTAGGATCTCCATTGATCCCTGGGGGCACTGGAAGATGAAGCAGAGGGACTGGAGTGGAAGGTACAGGTGGGTTGGTCACTATCGAGGTTTGCTGAACACTGAATCAGTGGTCAGTTGCAAAGCATCAGGATGATTGAATTTCCCCGGAGTGCCCATATAGCTTTTTGTTGTTAGTAGAATAGCTTGGCCACTTTTTCGGAAAGTTTGTAAACATGTACAAGCAGGAGAGCAGACAATGCAGCTCTTTTGGGAGGTATGGACTTTCCAAGTCGGATTTCCAGGTCTCGGTCCTAAGAATAGTCACCAATTGGTGGCAGGAGCTCTGAAGGAGCAGTAGTCTAGTCTGGAACAGAGCCAAGAGTCGTCACCAGGGAAGAAGTCAGGGATGCGAAAGACCAGATAATGAGACAAGAGCATAGTAAGGGGACCGCCATGGCTTAGAACCTATAGTCCCCTTTAAATAGCACTCCAGGGCCGACATCAGCAGGAGGCATCGGTTGCCATGGCAACTCAAAGCAGATGGCAAAGAAGAGGAGGAGGACCGTAGGTAAGAATCTTACAGCCGTGGCCAACAGCAGATGCAATGCTGGAACGGAGGAGAGGTGTCAGGTTGTCAAGCAACCTGATGGGGCCGATGGCTAGAACAGTGACTGCCAGCGAGGTCCTGCCGCTGGAATGGGGTGAGTTGACTATTAGATAAATTTTTTATACTGTTTGCTCTGCTTTAACAAATGTGGCACAATATGTACCATGTTCACCATCTTGTAAAATGATACATCTTACAACAATAGTGATGAAACTCCCATATTGTATCTTTTCCCATCCACAATTATGTTTAATCTCCTTGCACAGCTGTGGAAAATAAACTAGAAAACTGGAATGGAATTCTGTGGTGTAGATACATGACTTTCACTAGTCTGTAGAAGCAAGATATTTTTAGAGCAGACATTGTGCACAAAGCTTACACAACCATGACCATTGCATAAGTACGTATTTCCAAGCTACATTATTTCTCTACTGCCAAGCTACAGAGAGGAATCCGACTGTTTAGTGTGTGCAGCTTTTAAGCCAATCATATACAGTATATGAGTTCTATAAAATTACAACATGAAATTAAAATGTTATTAACCTTTGTTTATTTCTCCTATAGCCAGGCTTCAGAGAGGAATCCTATTATACTTTGCATATCCAGCATTTGAGCCAATTATACATGTGTATACATGATTTAGCCATAATATTAAAATCTGCCTAATATTGTGAAGATACCCCTTGTGTCACCAAAACAGTGACTCGTCGAGGCATGGATTCCACAAGACCTATGAAGGTGTCCTGGGGTATATGGCACCAAGATGTTAGCAGCATATCATTTAAGGACTCTCAGTTATGCGGTGGGGCCTTCATGGATTGGACTTGTTTTTCCAGCACATCTCAAATTTGCTTTATTAGACTGAGATCTGGGGAATTTGGAGGCCTATTCACCATTTTTTGTCATGTTCCTCAAACCATACCTGAACAATTTCTGCAGTGTGGCAGGATGCATTATTCTGCTAAAAGAGGCCACTGCCATTAGAGAATACCGTTGCAATGAAGAGGTGCACTTGATCAGCAAGTACGGTTTGGTAGGTGATATGTGTCAAAGTAACATTCAAATGAATGTCAGGACCCAAGATTTCCTAGCAGAACATTGAACCAGAGTGTCACGATCTGTGGGTTTGTGGACCCACTGGGCCGTACCGCCATAGCCGGATAGCAGCTGGCCAAACAGGGTAACACGACAAAGTCTATAGTCCGAGCACAAGAGTACCTGTGGTAGTTCAGACAGTAGTAACGGCTAGGCTCGGATGGGGCCTTGGCAGCAGACACCAAATGCGGTGTAACACAGCAGATATGGACGCAAGCAGTACACGACTCCAACAATAAAATCACGTATAGCACGGGATACAGGATATAGGTAGCAGGGCACAGGTACACTGGGAACAGGAAAACACTAAGGGACCATTTGCAGGACTAACACAGGTAAACACAACACTCAGGCAATGAGTGAAAGGGTAGGGCCCTTTTTATAGTCCAGGGGAATTATGGGTTAATTACGGATTTCGGACATGTGCGTGTACTGGCCCTTTAAGGCTGGGCGCGAGTGTGAGCGCGCACCCTATGGGAGCCAGTACAGTGATGCGGAAGTGAGTGCTGGTGTCTCTCAGGAGGGAGATGCTGCTTAGCACTCTCTCTAATGGCCGCAGTTAGAATGACGGTCAGCGGCTGTGGACGTTAATGTATCCCCCCTCTTACACACCCTCATTTTGGGGCCAGAGCGAGAGAGAAACTTCTTAATGAGGGTACGAGCATTGAGATTCTCTTCTGGCTCCCGGGACCTCTCTTCTGGACCAAACTCCTTCCAATTCACCAAATAAAAGACTTTTCCTCTTATGCTCTTGAAGGCCGAAGATCTCCTTGACCTCGAATACCTCTGATGAACCTCTGGGGGCAACTGCAGGACTAGGAGTCTTGTAGCGGTTCAGGACCACAGACTTCAGGAGAGAAACATGAAAGGAGTTGGGGATCCTAAGAGTGGAGGGGGGCCGAAGCTTGTAGGAGATAGGGTTGATCTGTTGTAGGATCTTAAAGGGTCCAAGGAACCTGGGAGAAAACTTGTACGACGGACCCTTTAGCCGGATATTCCTAGAGGACAGCCAGACCTTGGTACCCGGAAGAAACTGAGGCGGCTCTTTTCTCCTTGTGTCTGCCTTTCGCTTCATGCGGCCAACCGCCAGAAGAATAGAGGATCGGGTTTGCTGCCAGATCTGCAGGAAGTCCCTGAATGCAGAGTCAGCTGCGGGTACCTGGGATGTAGCTGACCCCGGGAGAGGAATGAGTGGATGGTGGCAGTATACAATGAAGAACTGTGTGGCAGCAGTGGACTCACTTGTGTGGTTGTTATAAGAGAACTCGGGCCCAAGGAAGAAGCTGCACCCAGTCATCATGCCAAGTTGCCTGGAGATGAAGTGTCGTAGATAGTTCTCCATGATTTGGTTGATCCTCTCGACTTGAGCATTGGACTGGGAATGGTAGGCTGAGGGAAAGTTCAACTTTACATCAAGGAGTTTACAGAGGGCTCTCCAGAACATTGAGGTAAACTGGCCCCCTGATCAGACACAATATGCAGGGGTAAGCCATGCAGCTAAAAGATGTGTTGGATGAAGAGGTTGCCCAGTCGAGAAGCAGAAAGTAGGCCAGTTAACGGAACAAAATGAGCAGTTTTTGAGAATCGATCCACCACCACCCAGACCATACTGCATCCAGCATTGGGAGGCAGGTCCTCACATAGTCCTTTGCTATATGCTGCCAGGGAGCATTGTTCACAGGCAGCGGTTGGAGCAGACCAGCAGGCATGGAGTGTGCAGCCTTGTTAGCAGCGCACACTGTGCACGACGAGACAAAGTCCACGATGTCTTTGGGCAGCGTGGGCCACCAGAAATGATGGGCAATCAGTTCTCTGGTCTTATGGGCACCCGCGTGCCCCACCAGTTTGGAGCTGTGTCCCCAGCGAAGGATTCTCCCTCTGTCTGCCGGGCGCACAAAAATCCTCCTCGGAGGGATGTCTCTAACTTGCAGAGGATTTACAGAAATAATGCAGGATGGATCAATGATATTTTGTGGAGACTCCATGGTGTCCTCTGTCTCAAACGTCCTGGACAAGACATCGTCCCTCACATTTTTGTTGGCAGTGCGGTAGTAGAGCTTAAACTGGAACCGGGCAAAGGACAGCGACCACCTGGCTTGACGGGGGTTCAGCTGTTCGGCCGACTGGAGATAGGTGAGATTATTATGGTCGGAAAATATCAGGATGGGGTGAGCTGCACCCTCTAGTAGATGTCTCTACTCCTCCAGAGCCAATTTGATGGCCAGTAACTCTCGATCCCCAATTGAGTAATTGCGTTCTGTGGAAGAAAACAGTTTAGAATATTAGCCACATACCACTGCCCTCCCTTTGGGACCTCTCTGGAACAGAAGTGCGCCTGCACCAACAGAGGAGGCGTCCACCTCCAACGAAAACTGTCGAGATACATCAGGATGGTGGAGTGTTGAGGCTGACGTGAAGGCACCTTTAAGGCTATTAAATGCAGATTCTGCCTCTGGGGTCCACACCTTGGCGTTCATGCCTTTTTTGGTTAAGTTAGAGATGGAAGCTGTCGGTGAAGAGAAGTTTGGGGTAAGCTTCCGGTAGAAGTTGGCGAAACCCAAAAAATGCTGTATGGACCTTAAGCCTTGAGGGCAAGGCTATTTCAGGATGGACTTTACCTTCTCAGGATCCATCTTGAGGCCTTGATCCGAGATGATGTAGCCCAAGAAGGGTAGAGACTTTTTCTCAAACACGCACTTCTCCAGCTTGGCATACAGGCGATTCTCCCTTAATCGCAGCAGAACTTGACGGACATGTCTCTGATGAGTCGTCGTATCTGGAGAAAAAATCAAGATGTCATTGAGATAGACCACGATGCAGACATAGAGGAGATCTCGGAAGATGTAATTTGCAAACTCTTTGAAGACCGCGGGAGCATTACACAGGCCGAAGTTCATTACCAGGTATTCATAGTGCCCGTCTCGGGTATTCAATGCCGTTTTCCATTCGTCACCCCGGCGGATCCAGAATAAGTTGTAAGCCCCACGCAGGTCTAGCTTGGAAAAAACCTTGGCTCCTCATATGCGGTCAAACAGCTCGGAAATTAGCGGTTTGGTCACTGATACGACTGGATCGGGCAGAGGCAGTCCATTTACTAAGGCAACAGCTAAAGGCGTCTCCAGGGGGACTGTGGGTAACTGGAGAAGATCTACTAGGTCTTTTGTGGATAAAATTAACTGAGGGTCCAGATAGGCAGAGACCTGGTGCGTCTTATCGCCAGACACTATGGTCATGGGATGGCTAGTTTCGAAGAGAGTTTTTTTTATCTAGCGCTGTATTGCCTAGGGTTGTCTCCCCAACCAATCCTAGGCATTGGAGTTTTTGGGCTTTTGAGGGAGCAAACGCACAACATGGCCTCTGAGGCCGAAATACAGACAAAGTTCTGAAGTGTGCCTGCATTGTTTCTCCTGGTTCGACAATTTGAGCCGGTCCACTTGCATAGGCTCCTCTGGTGGAACCACTGGTGAGGGCAACAGGGATTGCTGGAAAGTAGGAGCCAGTCTAGGGAATCTTCTCTCCCTTTGAACCTTTTGGGATCGCTCCTGGATCCTCATGTCAATCCGGGTGGTTAAAAAAGTGAGGTCATCCAGGGGAGATGGCAGATCACGAGCGTCAAGTTCGTCTTTGATCTCGGAAGACAGTCCCTGCCAGAATGTAGCCACCAAGGCCTTGTTGTTTCAAGACAGCTCGCCCTCCAGTATGCAGAACTGAATGGCGTATTCGCCCATAGAGGTGTCTCTCTGGCGAAAGACCAACATGGAGGCAGCTGCTGACGAGACCTGTCCAGGCTCCTCAAATACCGTGCAAAATGTCCATAGGAAACCCTGGAAGTCACGGGTCTCTGGTCCCTGACATTCCGAGATAGGATTTGCCCATGCTAGGACCTTGTCAGTAAGTTGAGAGATAATGAAAGCGATCCTTGTGCCATCAGAAGGGAGCACTGTCGCATGTAGCGTGAAGTGGATCTGGCACTGGTTCAGAAATCCCCTGCAGGTACTAGCGTCTCCGCCGTAAAGAAGCAGTAGTGGCAGCGAGAATCAGGGATCAGCAGTGGTAATGACCGGAGGAGTAGCAGGAGGAGCAGCCAATAGGAACAGGAGCTGTGTAGACTGCAGCTTGCGCATCTAGCCGATTTGCAATGGCGTTCACTGCCAGGAGGAGTTGATCCTGTCGTGAACGAAGGTCTTGCAGATCCACTTGCATGGCTTGCGACGTCATCAGGGTCTTGGGTTGACCATCGGGGTCCATGGCCTGAGCGTACTATCACGATCTGTGGGTTTGTGCACCCATCGGGCCTTACCGCCGTAGTGGGATAGCAGCTGGTCAAACAGGGTGCCACGACAAAGTCTGTAGTCTGAGAACAAGGGTTCCTGTGGTTGTTCAGACAGTAGTAACGGCTAGGCTCAGATGGTACCTTGTCAGCAGACACCTGGCGCGGTGTAACACAGCAGGTGTGGACGCAAGCAGCAAATGACTCCAACTCTTCAAGCACACAAAACCAGATATAGCACGGGATACAGGATATAGGTAGCAGGGCACAGGAACACTGGGAACAGGAAAGCACTAAGGGACCATTTGCAGGACTAACACGGGTAAACACAATGCTCAGGCAATGAGTGAAAGGGCAGAGCCCTTTTTGCAGTCCAGGGGAATTATGGGTTAATTACAGATTTCGGACATGTGCGTGTACTGGCCCTTTAAAACCGGGCGCGAGCACACGTGCACACCCTACAGGAGCTAGTACAGTGATGCGGAAGTGAGTGCTGGTGTCTCTCAGGAGGGAGTGGGGGTAAGTTAGAACAATGGTCCGCAGCTGTGGACGTTACACAGAGCATCACACTATGTCCATCGGCTAGTCTTCTTCCCATAGTGCATCCGGATGCCAAGCTGGTTTCAAACTACTGCTCCTGCGATCTAGTCTTATGATCTCATAAGTGACATATTCTGTAAAAATAAAATATATATTTAAAATAGGGCACCCATTCTAATACTTTATTTTAGTGTAAATGTGCAAATTGAAAAAAAAATTACATTTCTTTCTACTTTTTTATACAATTCACCCTAATGAAACCAAAAAAATTATGAAAAACATCCCTTTGTAGCTTGTTTTGGTAGTCCAATAAATAAAAAGCTAGGGACGTTAAACTACCACGTGCACAAAATAGCTAAAAAGTCTAGTCCTTAAGGGGATAAAGTTCTGTTTATAGAATCCCCAGGGTACTCCTTTATTATCTCCATTTAGCAAAGCTAATATTTTCATTATTATTTTTTTTTAAGTCAAAAGAAATGGAAAAAATACATCAGTGACAAGAAAGTCAAGCAACACAGAATTTGAGAATAGGAGAGTTTATATTCTATGATATCTACAAAACAATTACCATTTTGTGGTGTTCTCTAAAAATATATTATTTGAGTTCAAATGGAGGTTGTTATATATTCACTACAATAAAAGTACTCATTATTGCTTTCTAAACAGTATTGAGCAAATTAGTAAATAATATCAAAACAGTAACTTCCACCTACTCAATATGTATACCATTAATCTCAGAAATAGATTTGACAATGAAACTTTACCTCTAGGTATTTCAACACATTTATCACAAGAATGCATTCCATTCATCATTTAAAATAGGAAAATAATTTCTTTTCATGTGAGTATTTAGTTCTAAGTGTTCATTTGTATATTCATTCTGAAGCTTTTTGTTGAATATTTATAAGATCCAGTCTGCCTACAAGATAATTATATTACACTAATATAGTATGAACGAATGAAAGCAGTAATTATGTTTTTATTCACTACCATTTTGCAATTTACAGTTTCCTTTGTTTGAAGAATTTAAGATACTCACAATTATATTATTTCTTTCATTGCACATTCAAAATAGGATAGCAATCATTTTAGAAACTGCAAAAGATCACATTAATAATACTGATAATTCAAAATATTAAATGTAATGTAATATCTTTGCTGCTTCAATATTGTGGTGTGTTTACCTCTCATTTGTCTGAAGTTATTTTTATGTAAAGCTTTTCTTCTGAGCAATTAATTTTGAGCCCATGACTGTAAAAATCTAATTTGGAACACTAAAATGTATATATATTTATTTATTGTAACTTTATCTGTAAAGTTCATTACACTGTAAAATTTCTGTAAACTAGCATCAATGTGACCTGACCGGCACTGGATTATCAAATATTCTGGACAATCAGACTAATATTTAAAGGTCTCATTTACACAATGAATCAGTATTTTGAAGTCAAAACCAGGACTAAATCCTAAACACAGGGGAAATTTAATGGAAAGATTTAGGGTATGTTCACACGGCCTGTTTTCAGACGTAATTCGGGCGTTTTACGCCTCGAATTACGCCTGAAAAAACATTTCCATTACACCTACAAACATCTGCCCATTGCTTGCAATGGGTTTTACGATGTTCTGTTCAGATGAGGTGTAATTTTACGTGTCGTTGTCAAAAGACGGCGCATAAAAAGACGCTCGCGTCAAAGAAGTGCATGTCACTTCTTTGGACGTTTTTGGAGCCGTTTTTCAATGACTCCATTGAAAAACAGCTCCAATTAAGTCCGTAATGGACGCCGCGAAAAACGCGAATACTTGCAAAAACGACTGAAATTCAGGAGCTGTTTTCGCCTGATAACAGCTCCGTAATTTCAGACGTAATTTGTTAGGATGTGTGGACATACCCTAATACTTTACTCTAGGGCAGGACTACACCTAGACTTTTTGTAGTGCAAATTATTGATTTTAACTTTTGAGTGACAGCTACATTCCACAGGATTGCATACAACTCAATGTATTCTTTTGGACTGCAGCTGTAGCTCAATAGTTAAAATCAATTAGTAGCACTACAAAAAGTCTAGGTGTAGCCCTGGCCTAAGGCCGGATTCCCACTTAGCGTAAACCCTGCAGAATTTTTGCAACGGAATTCTGTGCAGAAATTCCACAGCATTTACAGTAGCAGCAAAGTGTATGAGATTTAGTAAATCTCAAGCCCACGCTCCAGAAAAAAAACCTATTGCGTAAACGTTAATAAATTGACCTGCGGTGCGGAATTTATTTCCGCAGCATGTAAATTTAGGCTGTGTGTTTGTTGATTTTACTGTTGCGGGTTTTTCCCATTGAATTAAATTGGGATGCAAAACCTGCAACAGAAAGCCAAGTGTTGAGACTTTTTCAGCACAATCACAGTGATTAAAAATCGCAACTCCCTCCTTCTTCCTGCAGTGAGGCCTCCTGAGATGACGTTTCATCCCATGTGATTGACGCAGCCAATCATAGGCTGCAGCATTACGTGCCCTGCAACTTCATCGTAGGAGGCCGGAGAAGACGTCAAATTCCATCCAAAAAAAACGCACCACAATGTGGTGCAATTTTTCGGACGGAAGGTGCTGCCGGTTTCAGGTCGGATATTCTGCGTGATCCGCAGAGTATCTGACTCATGGGAACCTTACCTAAGAGTATAAAACCCTCAGGTAAAAAGCCAAGATAAATTATAGGAATGTCCTAACTAGTTTTCTGTGCTTAGTCTTCTGCTTCTGGTCTAGTGTAATTTCACATTAGGGTCTATTTACTTGAATGCGTTTCTCTTATCTGTCTAAGGCCTCATGCACACGACCGTATTTTTTCCCACCCGTAAATACTGGCGTAAATACGGGTCCGGTGTCACACGTATTCCACCCGTTTTGCACCAGTATTTACGAACCCGTGCTCGTAAATATGGGTCCGGTGTCACACGTATTCCACCCGTATTTACGAGCACGTTTTTGGCGGCAAAATAGCACTGCACTAATCGGCAGCCCTTCTCTCTATCAGTGCAGGATAGAGAGAAGGGACAGCCTTTTCTGTAATAAAAGTTAAAGAAATTCATACTTACCCGGCCGTTGTCTTGGTGACGCGTCCCTCTCTTCACATCCAGCCCGACATCCCTGGATGACGCGGCAGTCCATGTGACCGCTGCAGCCTGTGATTGACTTGTGATTGGCTGCAGCGGTCACATGGCCTGAAACGTCATCCAGGACGTCGGGCCGGATGTCGAGAGAGACGCGTCACCAAGGCAACGGGCGGGAGACCGGACTGGAGGAAGCAGGAAGTTGTCGGTAAGTATGAACGTCTTTTATTTTTATTTTTTACAGGTTTATACTGATCGGTAGTCACTGTCCAGGGTGCTGAAAGAGTTACTGCCGATCAGTTAACTCTTTCAGCTCCCTGGACAGTGACTATTTACTGACGTCACTTAGCAACGCTGCCGTAATGACGGGTGCACACATGTAGCCACCCGTCATTACGAGAGCTCCATAGACTTCTATGGACTGTCCGTGCCGTTATTACGGCCTGAAATAGGACATGTTCTATCTTTTTCAACGGCACGGGCACCTTCCCGTGAGAAAACGGGAAGGCACCCGTCGCCAATAGAAGTCTATGAGCCCGTTATTAGGGGTCGTAATTACGACCCGTAATAACGGGAGTTTTTACGGTCGTGTGCATGAGGCCTAAGCTGTGCCATTTTTATAAAAAGTTCCACAGTTTTGCCACGATTATGGAAATATACCCTTAGACCCTGTTCACACAGAGTTTTTTTGCAGGCAAAAAAAATCTGCCCCTGAATTTCTTCTGGAATTTGTCTGCGTTATTTTCCTGGTGTTTTTCGCCCGCAGACATTGAAGCTGATGCAGGCAAAAAAACACAGCAAAAAACACTCAAACAATTTCAATGTGAGGTCAGAGGAGAAAACCACGGCAGGAAAGGCCATGCTGCGTTTTTTCTCTCCGCAAGCAGACAAAAGCCGCCTGGGAATTAAAACGTCTCTGCCTCCCATTGAAGTCGATGGGGGGCGATTTCAGCAATTTTTTGGCGCTGATTCTGACGCAGTTTGGCCCTGTTCACAAAGAGTTTTTTGCAGGCAGCGAAAATATGCCTCAGAATTCCTTCAGGAATATTGAGGCAGAATTTGACCTGCCTGCACTTTTTTCCCTCCGCTTGCACTGCTTTTTCACAGCATTTTTCGCCTCTGACCTTTGAAGATAATGTAAGGATAGCGGGCAAAAAACAGATTGCATATAACTCAATGTATTCTTTTGGACTGCAGCTGTAGCTCAATAGTTAAAATCAATCGGTTGCACTACAAAAAGTCTAGGTGTAGCCCTGGCCCAAGGCTGGGTTCCCACTTGTCAAGCCATGAATAAGGACACAAGCGTTGTCCGAAACGCATAGGCATTACCATTATCTGCTAACCATCCCTGTACCTGGAATTTTATATTGTTCAAAAATAATGCTGGAACATCGTTCCTTTTTAAAAATCATCCAGCGCTGGATCACAGTTTTACTCTATCCTCTTGCTATTGTTGCCGTGTGCCGTCACGAGGATCCGAGCTCTGTCTAGATTGAAGAGTTAGTGAGCTGGAGAATTCCACCAACCCCCCCCCCCCTTTTTTCCCCCTTTTTTTTTAAGATCACTTGCACTTTTACTACAAGCTGGAGTTAAAGGGATGGCAGTCCCTGAGGTGGATTGTTTTGCGGTCTATTAGTGGAGTGTGAGCGGAGGACCTCTTTTGCTTTTGATTTCGTTTGGAAATTTTTTGGACTTTGTCTTTGGACCTCGATCTTTGGACCTTTTGGACCTTTTGCTTTTTTGTAGTGTCCCGTGGTTACAATTTACATCATATCGTAGTTTCTTCTTTTTTTAACTTGCTTCCTTTCTCCTTTCATATTTTTCGTTTTATAGAGGTTAACTACTTTGGTGACTTGCCAATCATGTGAAGGTGTTATTGAGGACAGGAGTGGAGGAGAGGTAACAGACTGAGAGCTAAGTAATGGTAAGAGCAGAGTTCACAGCAGCACAGAATCTGCACGCTCCTCTCCTGAAATATTCTGTGCTGCTGTGAACTCTGCTCTTACCATTACATAGCTCTCAGTCTGTTACCTCTCCTCCACTCCTGTCCTCAATAACACCTTCACATGATTGGCAAGTCACCACCCTGCACAAGATCCACACGCTCATCTCCTGAAATACTCTGTGCTGCTGTGAACTCTGCTCTTACCATTACGTAGCTCTCAGTCTGTTACCTCTCCTCCACTCCTGTCCTCAATAACACCTTTACATGATTGGCAAGTCACCACGTAATGATAAGAGCAGAGTTCACAGCAGCACAGAGTATTTCAGGAGATGAGCGTGCGGATCTTGTGCGGGGTGGTGACTTGCCAATCATGTGAAGGTGTTATTGAGGACAGGAGTGGAGGAGAAGTAACAGACTGAGAGCTACGTAATGGTAAGAGCAGAGTTCACAGCAGCACAGAATATTTCAGGAGAGGAGCGTGCAGATTCTGTGCTGCTGTGAACTCTGCTCTTACCATTACTTAGCTCTCAGTCTGTTACCTCTCCTCCACTCCTGTCCTCAATAACACCTTCACATTGGCAAGTCACCACGTAATGGTAAGAGCAGAGTTCACAGCAGCACAGAGTATTTCAGGAGATGAGCGTGCGGATCTTGTGCGGGGTGGTGACTAGCCAATCATGTGAAGGTGTTATTGAGGACAGGAGTGGAGGAGAGGTAACAGACTGAGAGCTACGTAATGGTAAGAGCAGAGTTCACAGCAGCACAGAATATTTCAGGAGAGGAGCGTGTGAATGGCTGCAGAGGCTGCTGCAGCCTGTGATTGGCTGCAGAGGCCGCGGCAGCCTGTGATTGGCTGCAGAGGCCACGGCAGCCTGTGATTGGCTGCAGAGGCCGCGGCAGCCTGTGATTGGCTGCAGAGGCCGCGGCAGCCTGTGATTGGCTGCAGAGGCCGCGGCAGCCTGTGATTGGCTGCAGAGGTGGTCACGTGACGTGCATGACCGCCACTACAGTCTGTGATTGGCTGCAGCGAGCGGCGACATGGATGAAACGTCATCGCTGGAGGCCGGACAGGAGGAATGTAAGTATGAACGCATTTTTTTTTTTTTTTTAGTACATTAAAATTTTATTTTCCGCGCACCGAGCATGGTACTGTCAAGGTTGCTGAAAGAGTTAGTGCAGCCTATTAACTCTTTCAGCACCCTGGACAGTACCATGCTCGGTGCACGGAAATTACAGGTTCGGTCAGTACTAGTTCGGTCCGAATCAAACTTTTTCGTGAAATTCAAGCGAACTAGCCGAACCAAACTTTTCATAAGTTCGCCCATCTCTAGTCCCTGGCCTTAAAGGGCCAGCGCGCTCACCGGTAAAAATTTCCCTAACCAGTCCCCAGATCACCCTGGTCTATAAAAAGGGCTGTGCCCTTCCTTTCCTTTCCTGAGCGTTGTTGTGGTCTACCCATGTTCGTATAGCAAATGGTTCCTTAGTTGTGTCCTGTTCCCAGTGTTCCCATATCCTGATTCCTGTAGCCCGTATCCACTAACTGTGTTTGTTCCTGAGCAAAGTCTAGAATTGGATTCAAGTGCATCCTCTGAGCTACACATCATCTGTACCAAGCATCATCTGCCACGCTACGTGTCTTCTATGCCAAGTGTTTGCTTTGCCATGTGTCTGCTACATCTACACCGCGTTCCAAATTATTATGCAAATGTTATTTTTCGCTGATTTTCCTAAATAGTCGATGCAAATGACAGTCAGTATAATCTTCAAGCAATCAACCGTTGGAGTATAATGCAAATTTTATTCAACAAATCTCCTAATGATAACAGATTTTTTTTTAGAAATAAAAAACTCAAAATGCACTGTTTCAAATTATTATGCACAACAGAGATCTAAACATTTTAAAGGTTGTAAAGAGAACTAAAATGGTAATTTGTTTAATTTGCAGCATCAGGATGTCATATTTACAGAAATCAAAAGCTCTTTCAATCAAAAAAAACTTAACAGGCCAAGTTACATGTTAACATAGGACCCCTTCTTTGATATCACCTTCACAATTCTTGCATCCATTGAATTTGTGAGTATTTGGACAGTTTCTGCTTGAATATCTTTGCAGGATGTCAGAATAGCCTCCCAGAGCTTCTGTTTTGATGTGAATTGCCTCCCACCCTCATAGATATTTTGCTTGAGGATGCTCCAAAGGTTCTCAATAGGGTTGAGGTCAGGGAAACATGAGGGCCACACCATAAGTTTCTCTCCTTTTATGCCCATAGCAGCCAATGACACAGAGTTATTCGTTGCAGCATGAGATGGTGCATTGTCATGCATGAAGATAATTTTGCTACGGAAGGCACGGTTCTTTTTGTACCATGGAAGAAAGTGGTAGGTCATAAACTCTACGTACTTTGCAGAGGTCACTTTCACACTGTCAGGTACCCTAAAGGGGCTTACCAGCTCTCTCCCCATGATTCCAGCACAAAACATGACTCTGCCACCTCCTTGCTGACGTCACAGCCTTGTTGGCACATGGTGGCCATTCACCAACCATCCACTACTCCATCCATCTGGACCATCCAGGGTTGCACGGCACTCATCAGTAAACAACACGGTTTGAGAATTAGTCTTCATGTATTTCTGAGCCCACTGCAACCATTTCTGCTTGTGAGCATTGTTTAGGGGTGGCCGAATTATTAGCTTTATGCACACTTGCAAACCTCTGAAGGATCTTACACCTTGAGGTTCCAGGACTCCAGAGGCACCAGTGGCTTCAAATACCTGTTTGCTGCTTTGCAATGGCATTTTAGCAGCTGCTCTCCTAATCCTATTAATTTGCCTGGCAGAAACCTTCCTCATTATGCCTTTATCTGAATGAACCCATCTGTGCTCTGAATCAGCCACAAATCTTTTCACAGTACGATGATCACGCTTAAGTTTTCTTGAAATATCCAATGTTTTCATACCTTGTCCAAGGTATTGGACTATTTCACGCTTTTCGGCAGCAGAGAGATCCTTTTTTTCCCCATATTGCTTGAAACATGTGGCCTGCTTAATAATGTGGAACGTCCTTCTTAAGTAGTTTTCCTTTGATTGGGCACACCTGGAAAACTAATTATCACAGGTGTCTGAGATTGATTACAATGATCCAAAGAGCCCTAAGACACAATACCATCCATGAGTTTAATTGAAAAACTAATAATTAAATGTTTATGACACTTAAATCCAATGTGTATAATAATTTGGAACACGTTGTACTGTCAGCTAAGCCAAGTGTTTGCAAGATCACCTATCCAGGTACTCTTGTCCTGGTGACTGTTATTGACTTTTGCTTGGCCATCCGCTACTCTGCTACGGCGGAGCAGGTTATATACAAAAACACCGAAAAAGGCCATACTTACAAATGGACACAGCCAGGTCAGCAACGCTGATGAAGGAGTGAGCAGGTGCTTTAAATAATAATAGCCACTCCCACTAGTCTTGAGGGGAGTGGTGTGTGGTGCATGGGATGTGTAGTAAGAAATAATAAATGAATAGTGTGTGCAAGTGTAATACTATAAGTGAAATATAGGGGGCAGTAATGAGTGAAGTGCCTCAATAAAAATAAATGGATAATGGGGTGCAAGTGAGTGGCGGAGCAGGTTAGTAGGTCCACATACCAGTGCTACAGCATTGAAAACATACATTATAAGTAGAAATTAATTAATTATGGTTATGTAACAACTAACAGCCACTTCCTAGCTCTACCTCTACGGCTAACACTTCCAACACAAACATATTTTTTTCCAGATCATATCTTTTTTTAAGTGTCATTGATTTTCATGTAATTTTCTTATGGACATCTAGCCCAGTTTATCAAATTACATGTATTATCTTCTCACTTATAATTAACATTTTACTATTATTTTCAATAGCAATTTTTTTTTCAATACTACATGCCCTATGCAGATACATGCACAGCGCCAAAGCTCAGGAATATGTGGTCACATGATAAAGTCACATTACAAGTTTTAGCCACAACTATATATAAACAATTTCATGGCAGATCCATAAGGCATTGTACCTAAAGACACTAAATTTGAGTTTCTTTTTTTTGCTTTCTGCAAAAAAAGTGATAACTCCCAAAAAACTCTTTAAGGTTTTAACAGTAGGTAAACTTAATATACCACTCCCTACTAAGTCATACTGTCATTGGTCCAGCAATATGAAATCTGGGCTACTGCATTCAGGATCACACAGAAGGACTGATTTAGCTGCCACTGTGCATGTTTCTGAAGCGGAGGTAAAAACAAAAACAGCAAAAAAACAACAAGTAGTCACTTAGTCACCACTATTTTTTTTTAGCCCTTCTTAACAAAGTAAAGGCTCTACAGGACTAGTTAGTGAAAATTTTTTTTAGCATTTTTCCCATATAAGTGTAGCGCCCATGGCCGCGGGCCGTCGGGTTCACTCACCTCCCGACGCCCGCAGCCATGGATCTGTGAGCGCTGGCCTCCGTCTCCCTCCTAGGAGATGCCAGCGCTCACTTCCGCTCCGTCCGGCCGGGTCCCGTAGGGTGCTCGCGCCCGCTCTTAAAGGGCCAGCGCGCGCACATGAAAACTATGATCATTAACCCACGTGATTCCCTGCTCTATAAGAATGCCCCAGCCCTTCTGATCCTTGCCTGAGCGTTGTTAGTTTTTCCCTGTCTCGCAAATGGTCCCTTAGTGTCTCCCGTTCCAGCTGTTACCCGTGCCCTGTTACCGTTCCTGTATTCCGCTTTGTTCCTGTGCCTACCCACGTCAAGTGCCATCTGCCACATCTAGTGTCATCTGCCACTTCAAGTGCCATCTGCCACGTCAAGTGCCATCTGCCACGCCAAGTGCCATCTGCCACGTCAAGTGCCATCTGCCACATTAAGTACCATCTGCCACGTCAAGTGTCTTCTGCCACGTCAAGTGCCATCTGCTCATCGGATACTGCCCGCCACGTCTGGCGCCACTCTCCGCACCTGCCTCCATCCGTGCTGAAGCCACAGCCACCGCCCGGACTATTTCAGGTACCTAAGCATTACTGTCTGCCATCTTACTTTCACATAGACTGTGACCTGGTCAGCTGCCTCCCCGCTACGGCGGAGCGGCCTAGTGGGTCCACAAACCCAGCGTCCGTGACAGTACGCTCAGGCCATGGAACCCGCTGGCCAGCCCAAGACCCCAGTACAGAAGATTCAGACAGAGATGCATGACCTACGCACTCGTCAGGATCAACTCCTTGAGGCGGTGAATTCTATTCTGGTCTGCCTGGATCTACTCGCTGTTCCACCCCCGGTTCTTCCTCCAGAAGCTGTTGCCGTGCCACTGCCTGTTGCTCCCCCTGTTTGTTCCGGATCCTCAGTTCCTCTGCCTCTTCCTCCTCGCTACGACGGTGATCCCAGAGCATGCAGAGGATTTCTTAATCAATGCACGGTGCATTTTAGGCTACGGCCTCATCTCTTCCCCTCCGAGGAGGCTAAAGTAGCGTTCATTATCTCCCTCCTTGCTGGCAAGGCCCTCGCATGGGCAAACCCAAAATTGAAGCAACAAGGACCTGTATCCGCTGACCTAGCCTTGTTCCTGCAGTCCTTTCGTGCCGTGTTCGAGGAGCCGGGTCGAACATCCTCTGCCGCAGCCACTCTGTTGACCCTCAAGCAAGAAGGCTCCACAGTAGGGGAATATGCGATCTCCTTCCGTACCCTAGCAGCCGAGCTGGCATGGAACAATGAGGCACTGGTGGCAACCTTCTGGCAGGGACTGTCCTCTCACATCAAGGACGAACTGGCAGCCCGCGACCTTCCTTCTACCTTGGATGCCCTCATCCTGTTAGCCACCCGGGTTGATATGAGAATCCGGGAGCGCTCTCAAGAGGTTCGTCAGGAGAGCCGGGCCCACAGACCAGCACCCCCTGCCCAGAGACCACAATTGTCCACTCCTAGTGCGCTACCTGAGGAACCCATGCAGGTAGACAGAGTCCGGTTATCTGAACAGGAGAAGCAGCGCAGACGCTCCTCTGGACTTTGCATGTATTGCGGCCTCAAGGGTCATTTTGTGTGTCAATGCCCACATAAACCGGGAAACTCCAGTACCTAGGGTTGGTCGGAGAGGCAACTCTAGGTGGAACGTCTCCAAACGTTAAAACCCCTTCCAAATTATCGATACCTGTGGCCATCGTCACCGGACAGGCATCACACCCTTCCTCCGCCTATCTTGACTCTGGAGCGGCTGCTAATTTTATCCACCAGGATCTAGTGGATCGGTTTCAACTACCCACAGTCCGTCTGGAGAGACCCCTGGCAGTTGCCTCTGTGAATGGTCTACCGCTGCCTGATCCAATCATGCTCATCACTGAGCCGGTGACATCACGGGTCGGAGCTCTTCACTCAGAACAGATCTCCTTCCTGGTACTACCCAAGGCTATCAATCCTATCCTGCTGGGTCTGCCATGGCTCCGTCTACACGCCCCGACACTCGACTGGAGTTCTGGAGAGGTTCTTCAATGGGGCTCCAGATGCCATAGCCATTGCCTGTCACAAGTCCGTCCTGTTGTGCCCCCTCTGCCTCAGTCACTCTCCGATCTACCTTCTCAGTATGCCAGTTTTGCGGATGTCTTCTGCAAACGAGAGGCTGAGACGTTGCCTCCACATCGGAGTTATGACTGTCCCATTGAACTGGTTCCCAATGCTTCTCTTCCCCGTGGACGAGTATATCCTCTCTCCTTGCCAGAGACGTTATCAATGTCAGCCTATATCAAGGAGAACTTGGAGAGGGGTTTTATTCGAAAATCTTCCTCCCCGGCCGGGGCAGGATTCTTCTTCGTTAAAAAGAAAGATGGATCTCTCCGACCCTGCATTGACTACCGTGGTCTCAATCAGATCACGGTCAAGAACAAATACCTGTTGCCACTCATTTCCGAGCTGTTTGATCGCATACGAGGAGCCAAAAATTTTTCCAAGCTAGATCTGCGGGGGGCCTATAATCTAATACGGATTCGCCGGGGTGACGAATGGAAGACGGCATTTAACACCCGCGATGGGCACTACGAATACTGAGTGATGCCCTTCGGACTGTGTAACGCTCCCCCGGTATTTCAGGAGTTCGTTAATGACATCTTCCGAGATCTCCTCTATACGTGTGTTGTAGTTTATCTCGATGATATTCTAATCTTCTCCCCAGATCTGATGACCCATCGGAGGCACGTTCGTCAAGTTCTCCTGCGACTAAGAGAGAATCGCTTGTATGCCAAGTTAGAGAAATGCACATTTGAAAAGAGGTCTCTGCCCTTCCTGGGCTATGTCATCTCGGATCAAGGCCTTAAGATGGACCCTGAGAAGTTAAAGTCTATCCTGGAATGGCCACGTCCTCAAGGCCTAAGGGCCATACAGCGGTTCCTGGGTTTCGCCAATTTCTACCGGCAGTTTATTCCGAACTTTTCTTCTCTGACGGCCCCCATCTCTACCCTTACCAAGAAGGGTGTGAACGCCAAGGTGTGGACTCCGGAGGCAGAGTCCGCATTCACTAGCCTGAAGAAAGCCTTCACTTCAGCTTCGATCCTCCATCACCCTGACGTATCTCGGCAGTTCTCACTGGAAGTGGACGCTTCCTCTGTTGGTGCAGGCGCACTTCTGTTCCAGAGGAGCTCCAAAGGAAAGGCAGTAGTGTGTGGCTACTACTCAAGACTGTTTTCCTCTGCTGAGCACAATTATTCCATTGGAGATCGGGAGCTACTGGCTATCAAATTGGCCCTGGAGGAGTGGAGACATCTTCTGGAGGGCGCTGCTCACCCCATCCTGATCTTCACAGACCACAAGAATCTCACTTACCTTCAGTCCGCTCAAAGACTGAATCCTCGTCAAGCCAGGTGGTCACTGTTCTTCACCCGTTTCCAATTTCTGCTCCACTACCGTCCCGCGGACAAGAACGTGAGGGCCGATGCCCTGTCCAGATCATTCGAAACGGAAGACACGGTGGAGTCCCTTCAGACGATCATAGACCCATCCTGCGTTGTCACTGCCAATCCTCTGCAGCTTAGAAATATCCCTCCAGGGAGAACTTTTGTTCTGTTGGCTGACAGAAAAAGAATTCTCCGCTGGGGACACAGTTCTAAACTGGCTGGGCACGCTGGTGTCTGTAAAACCCAAGACCTGGTCGCTCGTCACTTCTGGTGGCCCACGCTACCTATAGATGTTCTGGACTTTGTCTCTGCTTGCACGGTGTGTGCCTCTAACAAGGTGGCTCACAGCAAGCCTGCCGGCCTGCTTCAACCCCTGCCTGTACCCAGTGCCCCCTGGCAGCACATCGCTATGGACTTCGGTCACGGACCTTCCTCTCTCAGCAGGATGCAACACCATCTGGGTGGTGGTGGACCGGTTCTCTAAGATGGCACATTTTATCCCGCTAACCGGCCTTCCCTCTGCTCCTCGACTGGCAAGCTTCTTCATTCAGCACATCTTCCGCTTGCATGGCTTGCCTCTTCACATTGTGTCCGACCGGGGGGTTCAGTTTACCTCCAAGTTCTGGAGAGCCCTCTGTAAACTCCTGGATGTGAGTTTGGACTTTTCCTCTGCCTATCACCCCCAGTCCAATGGGCAAGTTGAGAGGATCAACCAGATCATGGAAAATTATCTCCGCCACTTCATCTCTTCACAGCACGATAACTGGGTACAGCTTCTACCATGGGCGGAGTTTTCTTATAATAACCACACAAGTGAGTCCACCACCTCCACTCCGTTTCACATCGTGTACAGTCAACATCCCAGAGTTCCTCTTCCAGTGTCGACTTCATCTCAGGTACCCGCTGCTGACTCTGCATATGGGGACTTCCTGCAAATCTGGCAACAGACCCGGTCCTCTATTTTGCAGGCGGTAGATCGCATGAAGCGTAAGGCAGATACCAAAAGAAGAGAGCCGCCTCAGTATCTTCCTGGGACTAAAGTCTGGCTGTCCTCTGTTTCCTATAAGCTGCGGCTGCCCCCTACCCTCAGAATCCCTAACTCCTTCCATGTGTCCCTCCTGAAAGCAGTGGTCCTGAACCGCTACAGCAAGACCTCTAGTTCCACAGTTGCTTCCAGCGGTCCTTCTGATGTATACGAGGTAAAGGAGATCCTGGACCGCAAGAGGGTAGGAGGAAGGACTTTCTATCTGGTGGACTGGAGAGGGTTTGGTCCTGAGGAGAGGTCCTGGGAGCCAGAAGAGAACCTCAGTGCTCCTGCTCTTATTAAAAAGTTCCTCTCTCACTCTGGCCCCAAGAGGAGGGGGTGTAAGAGGTACGCTACTGCTTTGCATTGATAACAGTGATGGTATATCTCTAGGTGCCGGCTGCCACCCACTGCTATCCCTCTGGTGGAATCCTCTGTGCCCAGGGAGAAGGAGTTAATAAATAGGAGAAAAACAAGTGCAGCATTCGGACACGGCGTCTGGCAGGTAATTAAGTATGTTTTCCTTAGGTATACGTTTTATTGTCACACTACGGGTTTCTGGACCAGACAGGCTCCTTCCTCAGGCTCATATCATATTCCTGCAGGAATAAGTGTGATTTATACTTTAAGTAGACATATGGTAAATGTTAACTAGTAACTGTTTTGTGTGGTATCACTATCTGTATTACAAGCAGATACATTTAAATTTAGAAAAATGCTAATATCTGCAAATGTTCTTAAAATGTTGGTGTTTTTCACAAATAAACAATGAATGTATCGCTCAAATTTTACCACTAACATAAAGTACAATGTGTCACGAGAAAACATTCTCAGAATCGCTTGAAAAAGTAAAAGCATTCCAAAGTTATTACCACATAAAATGACGTATTTCAGATTTAAAAACAATTGTCCTTAAGGGATTAAAATGACAGCTAGGAAAGAAATACAATTCTAAATTCTTAGAATGCAAACAATGTTAAATGGTTAGATACAAATTAATATGTATGCTTATAATACATCTGAAAAAAAGAAATATAATAATACTCTAGGTTGCCATGAAATTATCAGTTGCCCTGACTGACCATGTACAGGACTACGATTCCGAAAAAGCTCAGAAGCAGACTCTAAGTCTTAATATTATGTATATAAATTTACATTAGGGTGGAACTAACAGATAGAAAATGTAAAGTTCATATATGTGTAAAAATATTCTCCATCTATTATGACTTACCAGAGGGTCATGTAGCAGCTCATGTAAGCTGAATCTAACAGTGTTAAACAATGTGTAACATCATTATTACAACAAGCAGTTTGTTTCCAAGGATCTTTATCACCAAATATTCCACACTGTGTAAACAGTAGCTACTTGTTACATACTGTTTTCTTTCCATGTATCTACATTACTGACTGTTAAAGTTCTAAATTAACATCTGATGTTTTGACCTGGCTCCCATTAGCTTGCAATACCACCTGGTAAGGGTAACAGCCTGTCTTCCACATGCTGTACTTCACAGATATCAGCCGTTATCCCCATCCCAGATCAGTCCCCAGGCAGTATGCTAACAGCCTCTTCTACAAGCCAATTTACAAGGATCTGGTCATGTTTACATTAGCCTTCTCCCAATGCATGAAAAGAGAAGTGTGTGCTTCAGAATAGAAATGAGCAAATATGAATAATTCAATTTTCCTTGTGGCTATTAACACATTTTCCTTGAATAAAGTGATAATAGGTTATCATCTGTGAAATGGAAATTGCATAACAGAGAGTTTCTGGTTACACCAGAGGAAATTAATTTCACAACACATCTGCTGGGACCTGACTTGTGAATGCTAAGTATGAGAAAATGCAGTCGTTCAGCTCGGCTACCTTTATAATTAGATTAGCATGCTTGCACCCATGCTGAAATTCTCAGTCTAGTAAAAAGAATTACTGTTCCTTTATATCCATACCTAATATTTGTAATAATGAAATGACGGAGACAATTAGGTAAAGTTGAAAATGAATTATAGAGCCATTTTATAATAAGCAGATGCTACTCTTGAGTGCCTACATGTGAGTTATCAGTCTGGGTAAGTGCTGAGCTTTACTATCAGTTTATGCATCTCTTAAAATTCAGATAATGTTTCCTATAGGTAGGAAAATCTTTATTTATCTACAACTGATTCATTGATAAGTTTAACAAAAAAAGATCAAGTTACAGAGGTCAGATTGAAATATATAATGGCCTAATATCAGGCAACTATATAGGATACACAATTTTATAAAGAACACAAATTGATAAAGTATCCACTCAAAACAAATACACATCTTCTTATTAGAGTATAGTAGTGTAATGCAATAAAAAAAAAAGTAATTTCGCCAGCTTTATTTCTCACATACAAAATGACCACCCTGAATTGGAAATGAGTTAGATAACTACCATTGGACAATTTGATAGGCAAACTTTAAATGCCCTAACAGAATCAAGTCATCTGGTTGGTTGGCTTAAGTATCAAATTATAATATTTTGCCATTCAGTCATACTGTATGAGGATTAATAATGTAAAGTCAATGGTCACTACATTTAGTGCAATCACTGTGGTTTTCGCACAATCCAATCATCTTCCACATAGTGGACCTTTACCGATCTCTACAACAAATTGAGTTACCCAAGATCTTTTTTCTATCTCCAATTTAGACATGCATATTAATTTCAGATTGGCCAAGGTGTATTAACCGTAAATGGTCACACCATTGAGGAGGTCCATGTATTCATATATTAAGCTGCACATAAACAGATCCCTCTCCATTAGGGAGATCCTGGAAAAATGGAAGCATGATATAACTATGTCAAATGGCGACCATAAGGACAAACTCTTCTCTAATCTCAAAATTATTGTTGTATCACCAAGAGACCAAATAAAGTGGACTTACAGAGCATATTATTGCTCAGAATGAGTAAATTGCCCTTTGTTGACTGAGCAGCGTCTCATCTTCAGCCAGATGCTTTCTGTGACTGTCATATAGTCTGAAGCTGACTAGAACAACAGCAGACTTATGTTGGTCATTAGTACATCTATAGGTCTGCCTAGGGTTTACTTGCCCAACATAAACCTCTTAGGGTTTGTGAATGTGATCCTAGGCTAAAACAAGAAAAAATTACTTAGATATTAATGTTTAACCCCTTCCAGCAATTGGGCATGACTGTACGTCCAGATTCAAAGTGATTTCCCACAATAGGGCGTACAGTCACGCCCAAGCTTTAAACTGTCACCATGTCAATAGACACGGTGACAGCGTCCTGATCGCAACTGTCAGAGACAGTTGCCGAGCAGGACTCACGGCACAGAACCAATCAGAATGGTCTTGTGCCGGCAAGCGCTGTGATTGGGAAGTCAGTACTGACTGGCCAATCACAGTGCAGGGGGTTTGGTTTGCTGGCATCTCCGGCTCTGACAAGCTCATTTCTGTCAGAGAGCATGTCAGTGTCGGTTGGTAGTGAGAAGAGAAGTGAACAGTATATAAAAAAAAAACAGCAGTCTGGCCCTTTTGTGCCCACTGACCAGTGATCACCACCTTTGGTGCCCACTGGTCATCAAATATATTTCAGTCACCCACAGTACCCTTCTGCCATGCTGTGATCTGTGCTCAGCGATCACCTGTCACAGCATCTGGTCTCCATCACCCTGCTGCGTTCCTAGATTGTCCACTGCCCGAGTTCCCTGTTAGGTAGCAATGCCACGGCTCATTTAGTTTTTCCCCTGGTAGGTAGGGTACCCTTACTCATCGAATACAGCAGGGTCGCTGGTCGCCGGTCTGTTCTCGTTGCTCATTTGGGAGTAGCAGTGTTTATTTTTTGTTAAACAAAAAAAGGTTTAGAAAAAAGAAAACAAAAAGAAGTTAAAAAAAGTTACAAAAAAAAATTGTTTTTAGTTAGTAGCTGCACTTTGTATTCAATTATTCAATACGGCCAAAAGAGTCTTCTCAGCCGAGGAAGCATATCAAATGATGTGTTCCGATACGGACAGCACGACTGAAGGTTAAGCACAGTTCATGCTCTCATCTTCGTCCATATCCAGTAACTCTGCACCCCCCTGTCAGCGCAGAAGAGCCGTAGCTCCTGCTCTGCCTGAGCTGACATGGGTAGCTGCGGAGAATTATACCCCCCAGGTGCCTGAATTTACAGCCCCCTCAGGCATTCAAATTGACACTACAGGTTTCAGCCCCATTGATTATTTAAAAGTTTTTTTTCGGACACCCTTTTAGATTTAATGGTCCAGCAGACCAACATCTATGCAAATCAGTTTATCTCCCAGAACCCCGACTCTTTTTATGGGAGGCCAAAACTGGAACAAAACAAATGCAGCGGAATTGCAGAGTTTTGGGGCTTATATTTAAGCTTTGTTCTCCTATAAAAGTCAAGCATTAGAGACTATTGGTCCCCTGATATTTTATACAACACCCCCTTTACCGCACAGTATTGACAAGGATGTGATTCGAAGCCATCCTAAAGTTCCTGTATTACAATGACAATAGTCACTGCCCACCCCCACAGGACCAAAATTTTGATAGGCTTTATAAAATACCATTAATTGCCCACTACTCGCAAAGTTTTTCCTAAGTTTATGCCCCCCCCAACAAAACATTTTGGTGAATGAGTCATTGGTAAGCTTCAAGTGTAGACTGCACTTCAGGCAGTATCTACCCAATAAAAGAGCCCGGTACGGCATAAAAAGGTACAAACCATGTGAAAATGCCACCCGTTACACCTACTTTTTAAGAGTTTATGAGGGGAAAGACTCCCATATAGATCCCCCAGAATGCCCCCCTTCCTAGGAATTAGTGAAAAGATTGTATGGGATATTATCTTGTTCATCCTTTGCTCGGCAAAGGATATCATTTATAACTGGACAACTTTTACAATAGTGTCCCATTGCTAAAAGTTTTTGTGTCCAGGTCCACCTTGGTGTCTGCAAAAATCATAAGGGCCTCCCCAAAACTTTGCTGGGTCATATACTAAAATTAGGAGAGAGCAGAGCTGTCTGCAGCGACGATCTGCTGCTCCTGAAATATAAGGATAAAAGGGACATCCTTATACTGACCAGCATTCATGACAGCAGCTGCAGCCTTGTCCCTGTACGCAGATCCACCCCTCAAGTCCTCAAACGATTTTGTCTACAGGAGTACAACAAATATATGGGTGGCGTTGACCTGTCTGATCAGGTAAGAAAGCCATACAGCGCCATGTGCAAAACAAAGGTATGGTATAAAAAGCTGTCTGTGCATCTTACACAGATAGCTTTATACAATGCCTTTGTCCTCTGCAGATATGCTGGCAGTGGGGATATGTTCCTGTTATTTCGGGAAAAAGTCATCACGGCCCTGATATGTGCTGACTAGGAAGGGGAGGGCTGTTCATCTGGTTCTTCCATCAGCAAAATTATTCCCGGCCAGTATTTCCCCACAGAAATCTCCCCCACTGAAAAAAAAAGAAGCCCCAAAGGAAATGCTGTATGTGCGCCAAGCGAGGCATTCGTAAGGACACCACATACCAATGTGAGACGTGTCCCACAAAGCCCAGCCTGTGCTTGAAACAATGTTTCAAAATATATAACACCTTGGATTTTTTATTTATTTATTCTTTATCCATCTTTTCTGTTCCCCATATTGGCCATGACAAATTATTATTTTATTTTTTTTACTAACCAGCCCCATTTAAAATTTGCCCAATTAAAATGTGTACAATTTTTTGTAAAATTTGTAAAAAAAAACAACCTAAAACAAAACTAAAAATTCTCACTACCAAGAACCCGAGGGAGTGTCTTTCCCACTTATGTTGCAAATCTGGATGATAAGAATAAATCCAGATGAGATTGGTTGTCTTGTCCAGGCCTTTGATTTTTTTTTTGGGGCTGGATTTTATGGAATGGTGGGTAGCTTGGTAGCGGGACCTGCCATTCCCAGATTTTCCAGGTTGTCTTCCTTAGTTACCAATATTAAAGTAATTCTTATTATACCCCTAGATGAATACCTAATGGGTTGTCACTTCACAATTTAAAAATTCTCACTATACCCCTAGATGAATACCTTGAAAGGTGTTACGTTACAATCTAAAATTTCTCACCATACCGCTGGATAGAATCTTTGAGGGGTTTAGTTTCCTAAAATGGGGTCACTTTTCTGGGTTTCTAATATTTTGACACAACAGAGCCTCTGTTTTCTTGAATCACAGGGCAGTAAATGGCACCATAGTAGGCCTCATACGTTATTGCTTGTGCTCTTTACCTTCTGACCCCTGCCATGTGCTCAAACAGCTGTTCATGTCCACAAAAGGGGTATTGCCGTATTCAGGCGAAATTGTGTAACAAGCTGTGTGTGCATTTTCTAAGGAGCTTTACAAATGTGACAAGGTGCAGAGAAATCAATCCAACAAAAAGCTAAATGGCGTGCCTTACGTTCAGAGTCCTGCTGCTGGCCCAAACAGAAGTTTATGACCACATGTTGGTCATTTACGTACTCTGGAAAAGTTGCTTTACAAATGTTGGGGTGTTTTTTCCTCATGTATTTGTTGAAAAAAAATCAACATTTTGAGGTAAAGCTACATCTTGTTGGAAATAATGTAATTTTTCATTTTCACTGCCCATTTCTAATGAAATCTATGAAACACCTGTGGGGTCAAAATGCTCACTACACCCCTAGAATAATTCCTCAAGAAGTGTAGTTTCCAAAATGGGGTGTTTCCTTTGTTTTGGCGCCACAAGACCTCTTCTAACCTGACATTGTGCCTGAAATATAATCTAAGAAAAGAAAGGCCCTAAAATACACTAGGTGCGCCATTGCTTCTGATGCCTTTGTTTCAGTCCATTAGCACACTGGGATATTACTAAAAACTGCAGAATCGGGGCAATACATATTGAGTTGTGTTTTTCTGGTAAAACCTTTAGTGTTACAGGAAGGATTTATTAGAATGGAATTTCTGCGAAAACAAATGACATTTGCAAATTTACCTTCCACATTGCTTTAATTCCAGTGAAACTCCTAAAGGGTTAAGAAACTTTCTAAATGCTGTTTTGAATACTTTAACCCCTTCCCTCTTTAGCCACTTTTGACCTTCCTGACCGAGCCTCATTTTTCAAATCTGACATGTGTCACTTTATGTGGTAATAACTCCGGAATGCTTTCACCTATCCAAGCGATTCTGAGATTGTTTTCTCGTGACACATTGGACTTTATGTTACTGGCAAAATTTGCTCGATATGTTCAGTATTTAATTGTGAAAAACACCAAAATTTAGCGAAAAATTGCAAAAATTAGCATTTTTCTCAATTTAAATGTATCTGCTTGTAAGACAGGCAGTTATACCACCCAAAATTGTTGCTAATTAACATCACCCATATGTCTACTTTAGATTGGCATCGTTTTTTGAACATCCTTTTATTTTTCTATGACCTCACAAGGCTTAGAACTTTAGCAGCAATTTCTCACATTTTCAAGAAAATTTCAAAAGGCCATTTTTACAGGGGCCAGTTCAGTTGTGAAGTGGCTTTGAGGGCCTTATATATTAGAAACCCCCAAAAAGTCACCCCATTTTAAAAACTTCACCCCTCAAAGTATTCAAAACAGCATTTAGAAAATGTCTTAACCCTTTACACATTTCACAGGAATTAAAGCAATGTAGAGGTGAATTTTACAAATTTCATATTTTTTTGCAGAAATAAATTTTTAGTACAATTTTTTTTATAACACAGAAGGTTTTACCAGAGAAATGCAACTCAATATTTGTTGCCCAGTTTCTGCAGTTTTAGGAAATATCCCACATGTAGCCGTAGCGTGCTACTGGACTGAAGCACCGGCCTCAGAAGCAAAGGAGCACCTAGTGAATTTTGGGGCCTTATTTTTGTTAGAATATATTTTAGGCACCATGTCAGGTTTGAAGGGCTCTTGCGGTGCCAAAACAGTCAAAATCCCCCAAAAGTGACCCCATCTGGGAAACTACACACCTCAAGGAAATTATCTAGGGGTACAGTGAGCATTTTGACCGCACAGCTTTTTTACAGAAATTATTAGAAGTAGGCCGTGAAAATTAAAATCAACATTTCTTCAAAGAAAATGTAGGTTTAGCGATTTTTTTTCTCATTTTCACAAAGACTAAAGGAGAAAAAGCACCGTAAAATTTGTAAAGCAATTTCTCCCGAGTAAAACAATACCCCACATGTGGTAATAACCGGTTGTTTGGAGACACGGCGAGGCTGAGAAGGGAAAGAGCGCTATTTGGCTTTTGGAGCTCAAGTTTAGCAGGAATGGTTTGTGGAGGCCATGTCACATTTACAAAGCCCCTGAGGGGACAAAACAGTGGAAACCCCCCACAGGTGACCCCATTTTGGAAACTACGCCCATTGAGGAAATTATCTAGGGGTATAGTGAGCGTTTTGACCCAACAGGTTTTTTGCATAAATTATTGGAAATAGGCCCTGAAAATGACAATCTAAATTTTTTCAAAGAAAATGTAGGTTTAGCTAATTTTTTCTCATTTCCACAAGGACTGAAGGAGAAAAAGCACCGTAAAATTTGTAAACCAATCTCTCCCGAGTAAAACAATGCCCCACATGTGGTAATAAACGGTTGTTTGGACACACGGCGAGGCTGAGAAGGGAAAGAGCGCTATTTGGCTTTTGGAGCTCAAGTTTAGCAGAAATGGTTTGCGGAGGCCAGGTCACATTTACGAAGTCCCTGAGGAGACAAAACAGTGGAAACCCCCCACAAGTGACCCCATTTTGGAGACTACACCCATTGAGGAAATTATCTAGGGGTATAGTGAGCTCTTTGACCCCACAGGTTTTTTGCAGAAATTATTGGAAGTAGGCCCTGAAAATAAAAATCAACATTTTTTCAAAGAAAATGTAGGTTTAGCTTATTTTTACTCATTTCCACAAGGACTGAAGGAGAAAAAGCACCACAAAATTTGTAAAGCAATTTCTCCCGAGTAAAACAATACCCCACATGTGGTAATAAACGGCTGTTTGGAGACACGGCTTGGCTTAGAAGGGAAAGAGCGCTATTTGGCTTTTGGAGATCACATTGAGCAGGAATGGTTTGCGGCGGCCATGTCACATTTGCAAAGCCCCTGAGGGGAAAAAAACAATGAAAACGCCCAAAAAGTGACACCATTTAGGAAACTACACCTCTTGAGGAATTCATCTAGGGGCGTAGTGAGCATTTTGACCCCACAGATGTTTCATAGAATTTATTAGAATTGGGCAGTGAAAATAAAAACAATCCTTTTTCTTCAATAAGACGTAGCTTTAGCGCAAATTTTTTCATTTTCGCAACAAATAAAAAAAAAAGAACCCAACATTTGTAAAGCAATTTCTACCGAGTACGGCAATACCCCATATGTGGTCATAAACTGCTGTTTGGGCACATGGCAGGGCTCAGAAGGGAAGGACCGCCATTTGGAGTGCAGATGTTTCTGGATTGGTTTCTGGGCGCCTGTGGGCCCAAAACAGTGGAAATCCCCCAGAAGTGACCCCATTTTGGAAACTACACCCCTCAATGCATTTACCTACGGGTGTAGTGAGCATGTTAACCCTGCAGGTGTTTTGTAGAAATTAGTGTGAACTCGATGTTGCAGAGTGAAAATGGGATTTTTTCCACAGATATGTGGACAATATGTGGTGCCCGGCTTGTGCCACCATAACAAGACAGCTCTCTAATTATTATGCTGGGTTTCCTGGTTTTAGAAACACCCTACATGTGGCCCTAATCTCTTGCCTGGACAGTCGACCAGGCTCAGGAGTGAAAGGGTACCATGTAAAATTGAGGCCTAATTTGGCGATTTACAAAGTATTGGTTCACAACTGCAGAGGCTCAGATGTTAAATAATAAAAATAAACCCCTGGGAAGTGACCCCATTATGGAAACTGCACCCCTCAAGGCATTTATTAAGGGGTGTAGTGAGCATTTTCACCCCACAGATCTTTTCCATAAATGAATGCGCTGTGGATGGTGCAAATTAAAAATTTATATTTTTCCCTAGATATGCCATTCAGTGGCAAATATGTCGTGCCCAGCTTATGCCACTGGAGACACACACCCCAAAAATTGCTAAAAGGGTTCTCCCGGGTATGACGATGCCATATATGTGGAAGGAAACTGCTGTTTGGGCACGCTGTAGGGTTCAGATGGGAGGAAATGCCATTTGGCTTTTGGAGCGTGGATTTTGCTTGGTAGTAGTTTTGTTTGGAGTCTTACTGGTGTTTCAGTTTATAATGTAGGGCATATGTAAGCCGGGCGGAGTATATAAGGGGCATAGTCAGGTGGTATAATAATGGGGTAAAAAAAAACAATAAAATGATCCATAGATGTGTGTTACGCTGTGAAGCAATCCTTTCCGCACAGGCCGGTGTCGCACTGATATATGGCGTCCTTTCTTATCCCCCTTTTGATCCACACTCCGCGCCTTTGTAGTTTGGGGAATTTTGCTGGGAAAGTGTTGTCCTGGTATAATACGGGCACCGTCGCTTCCAGCGGATATGTTTGGGCCCTCCCTTTCCTGGTTCCCTAATTTTAGGTCCTTGAAAAATCGCCTCTTCAAACAGAAGAAATGTTCCCCTCGGGCACAACTGCATATTTTTTTATTTCCTGACTTATTGGAGCCATAACTAATTTTATTTTTCATAGACGTAGCGGTATGAGGGCTGGTTTGTTGCGGGACGAGCTGTAGCTATTATTGGTACCATTTTGGGGTACATGCGACTTTTTGATAACCTTTTATTCTATTTTTTGGGATGCCAGGTAAACAAAAAAACGCAATTCTGGCACAGCTTTTTTTGTTTTTTTTTTATACAGCGTTCGCCATGCGTTATAAACTACATGTTACCTTTATTCTGCGGGTCAGTACGATTCCGGCGATACCTCATTTATAGAACTTTTTCATGTTTTACAACTTTTTGCACAATAAAATTACTTTTGTAAAAAGAATGTATTTTTTCTGTCGCCAAGTTGTGAGAGCCATAACTTTTTAATTTTTTTGTCGACGGAGGTGTATGAGGGCTTGTTTTTTGCGAGACGAGCTATAGTTTTTATAGGTACCATTTTTGGATACGTGCGACTTTTTGATCACTTTTTATTCTAATATTTGTAGGGCAAAGTGACCAAAAAACAGAAACTCTGGTAACGTTTTTTACGGGTTTTTTTACGCTGTTCACCGCGTGCAATAAATAATACAATATTTTGATACCTCAGGTCGTTACGGTCGTGGCGATACCAAATACATATGGTTTATTATTATTTTTCAATAATAAAGGACTTGATAAGAGTAAAAGGGGGATTGTGTTTTATTTGATTACTTGAAACTTTTACTGTTTTCAAACTTTTATTTTGTGCACTTTTTTTTACACTTTTTTATACTTTTTTTACACTTTTTCTCAAGTCCCACTAGGGGACTTGAAGTTCCAACGGTCAGATTTTTTTTTTTCTAATACATTGCACTACCTATGTAGTGCAATGTATTAGATCTGTCAGTCATTCACTGACAGCAAGCCGATTAGGCTTCGCCTCCCGGCGGGGCCTAAATCGGCTTCCGTAATGGCAGAGCAGGAGACCATTGTGTCTCCTGTTGCCATAACAGCAGTCGCCAGTCCTGATTGCCTGTCAGGGCTGGCGATCTGCTAGTAACCGCTACGATGCAGCAATCGTTTTCGATTGCTGCATCGAAGGGGTTAATGGCAGGGATCGGAGCTAGCTCCGGTTCCTGCCGTTACAGGTGGATGTCAGCTGTACAGTACAGCTGACTTCCACCGCTGATGACGCCGGATCAGCTCCTGACCCGGCGCCATCTTGCCGGCAGCTACGGAAGCCGATCAGGCTCCGCCGCCGGGCGGATCTTGACCGGCTTCGGTGCTAGGCAGACCGGGAGGCCAGTATTAGGCCTCCGGTTGCCATTGCAGCCACCGGAACCCCGGCAATTTCATTACTGGGGTTCCGATGAGCTGCAAACACCTTAAGTGCAGCGATCGCGTTTGAGCGCTGCACTTAAGGGGTTAATGGCGGGGATCGAAGCTAATTTCGGTCCCCGCCGTTACAGCCGGATGTCAGCTGTAAGATACAGCTGAGATCCGGTGATGATGGGACCGGCTCAGCTTCTGAGCCGGTCCCAAACATTTGGCGTACATGTACGGCAAGATGCGGGAAGTCAGTACTTTCCATGACGTACATGTACGGCAAATGTCGGGAAGGGGTTAAGGGGTGCCGTTTCTAAAATAGGGTGATTTGTGTGGGTTCCTAATATATAAGGCCCCCAAAGCCACTTCAGAACTGAACTGTTCCCTAAAAAAATAGGCTTTTGAAATTTCTTGGAAAATGTGAGAAATTGCTGCTAAAGTTTTAAGCCTTGTAACATCCTAGAAAAATAAAAGGACGTTCAAAAAACAATGGCAACAGAAAATAGACATATGGGAAATATAAACTAGTAAGTATTCTGTGTGATGTAATTATCTGTCTTACAAGCAGATACATTTGAATTTAGAAAAATGCTAATTTTTTGTGTTTTTCACAAAAAAATATGGAATTTATCAACCAAATTTTTTCACTAACATAAAGTACAATATGTCACGAGAAAACAATTTCAGAATCGCTTGGATAGGTAAAAGCATTCCAAAGTTATTACCACATATAGTAACACATGTCAGATTTAAAAAATGAGGCTCTGTCATTTGATCCATAAGTGGTTGTGGCGGGAAGGGTTTAAAGACAGTAAGACCATCTTGTTACATTGCAAAGCCCCCACAAACCCTCACAGTTACCTGTTAGGTGGCTTTGGTAAACAACAGCTTTCCTCTTATACTGCCTAACCTGCAGCAATCTGAGAACCCATGACACGTATCTTAAAGTATAAATCTCCTAGCTGAGTGTCAATACTTCAAGCCCTGGAATAATGGTTAAAATGTCCTACTGTACATAAGGACATGGACACTGCTCTATGCTTGTGATGTCAACTCTAGATAGTATGCTTGATCTCCAAGGGACATTAGCCTATGTACCTGCTGTTAGGGATCTGCCAGGTACTTCATCTAGCTATACTCCTGGGATTAATCAATCCACACCTGAGGCCAGACCTGTTCGACTGACACCATCTCCCACCAACCAGGGTGGCAGGCTCAGGAGTGGGAGAGCCTATCGCGGCCTGGTCTGTCGGAGTTAGCTCCACCCCCTGCCCTTTATTACCTGCCCTGCGCTCTCCCTCAGTGCTTGTAATTCTTTTGGATTCCTGGCCCCACTGCTGCTTGCTCCAGCCTGCTTCTGCCGTGCTTCTGCCTTGCTGCAGTTCTGCTTGACCTGCTTTGCTTTGCCCCTGGCTTGCTTCAGTCTCCGTGCCCGCTCGGGTGTACTCACTTCGTCCTGGTCCTGACTGTTCGTTCGCCGCCCCGTTTCCTCGTGGCGTTCCGTGGCTACTGCCCCTTCCCTTGCGTGTTCCCTGTTTGTCTTCCTGTGCACTTAGCCAGCGTAGGGACCGCCGCCCAGTTGTACCTCGTCGCCTAGGGCGGGTCGTTGCAAGTAGGCAGGGACAGGGCGGTGGGTAGATTAGGGCTCACTTTCCCTTCACCTCCTTCCTGCCATTACATAATTACAAGCCCTTACCTAGTCTACCATTTCTCCTACGCTGACGCTGTCATGGACCCCCTTGAGACCCTGACCCAGCAGATGCAGGGCCTCTCCCTACAGGTCCAGGCCCTGGCCCAAAGGGTCAATCAGGGTGACGCTGCTTTAGTAGTACCCCTCACCTCACCTCTAGAACCCGACCTCAAGTTACCTGACCGGTTTTCAGGGGACCGTAAGACGTTTCTCTCCTTCCGGGAGAGTTGCAGACTGTATTTCCGCCTAAAGCCCCACTCCTCAGGTTCCGAGAACCAGCGGGTGGGTATCATCATATCCCGACTCCAGGAAGGGCCCCAAGAGTGGGCCTTCTCCTTGGCTCCTGACGCCCCTGAACTTTCCTCTGTTGATCGTTTTTTCTCTGCCCTCGGACTCATTTACGACGAGACTGACAGGACTGCTTTAGCCGAGAGTCAGCTGGTGACCTTACGTCAGGGTAGGAGACCGGTTGAGGAATACTGTTCTGATTTTAGGAAGTGGTGCGTAGCTTCTCAGTGGAACGATCCGGCCCTAAAGTGCCAGTTTAGGTTAGGATTATCTGACGCCCTGAAGGATCTGCTGGTTAGCTACCCCTCGCCTGACTCCCTTGACCAGGTTATGGCCCTAGCAGTACGACTTGACCGACGTCTCAGGGAACGTCAGCTAGAACGCTTCAGTGTGCTCCCCTCTGACTTTTCTGCGATCCCCCCCGAGGTCCCGTCTCCTCGCCCCTCCACGGAGGACTCGGAGGTACCTATGCAACTCGGGGCCTCCATGTCCCCTCGACAACGTAGGGAGTTTCGCAGAATGAATGGTCTCTGCTTCTACTGTGGGGACGACAAGCATCTACTGAACACCTGTCCCAGGCGCAAGAATAAGAAGCCGGAAAACTTCCGCGCCTAAGTGATCATCGGGGAGGTCACTTGGGCGCACAGGTATTTCCCGTTAATGTGAAACGCAATAAAATTTTGCTTCCCTTTCAGGTCTCGTTTGCTGGCCGGTCTGCCACGGGCAGTGCTTTCGTGGATTCTGGCTCATCTGCTAATATCATGTCTGTGGAATTTGCTATGTCTCTAAAGATGCCTTGTATTGATTTACCTTATCCTATCCCTGTAGTAGGAATCGACTCAACCCCCCTTGCTAATGGTTATTTTACTCAGCATATTCCTGTTTTTGAACTCCTGGTTGGCTCCATGCATTTGGAGCAGTGCTCTGTACTGGTGATGCAGGGATTATCGTCTGATCTGGTATTAGGCCTTCCCTGGTTGCAGTTGCATAATCCCACATTTGATTGGAATACTGGGGATCTCACCAAATGGGGTAATGAATGTCTTATGTCATGTCTTTCCGTTAACACTATTTCTCCCCGGGAGGAGGTAAACACGCTTCCTGAGTTTGTTCAGGACTTCGCCGATGTGTTTTCTAAGGAGGCCTCCGAGGTGTTGCCCCCCCATAGAGATTACGATTGCGCTATCGATTTGGTGCCTGGTGCCAAGCTTCCTAAGGGTAGGATATTTAATCTTTCATGTCCTGAACGTGAAGCGATGAGGGTGTATATCCAAGAATGCCTGGCCAAGGGTTTCATTCGCCCCTCGACTTCTCCTGTAGGTGCTGGCTTCTTCTTCGTGGGGAAGAAGGATGGTGGTCTTAGGCCGTGCATTGATTATCGTAACCTGAATAAGGTCACCGTAAGGAACCAGTACCCACTTCCTTTGATTCCGGATCTTTTTAATCAGGTTCAGGGAGCCCAATGGTTTTCTAAGTTCGATCTACGGGGGGCATATAACCTTATCCGCATCAAAGAGGGGGATGAGTGGAAAACTGCGTTCAACACACCCGAGGGTCATTTCGAATACCTGGTCATGCCCTTTGGGTTGTGTAATGCCCCTGCTGTCTTCCAGAATTTTATTAATGAAATCCTGAGAGAGTACCTGGGTAATTTTCTTGTTGTGTACCTTGATGACATACTGGTGTTTTCCAAGGACTGGTCCTCCCACGTGGAGCATGTCAGGAAGGTGCTCCAGGTCCTTCGGGAGAATAATCTGTTTGCTAAGACTGAAAAATGTGTCTTTGGGGTACAGGAGATACCATTTTTAGGGCAAATCCTCACTCCTCATGAATTCCGCATGGACCCTGCCAAGGTTCAAGCTGTGGCGGAATGGGTCCAACCTGCCTCCCTTAAGGCGTTACAGTGTTTTTTAGGGTTCGCCAACTATTACAGGAGATTTATTGCCAACTTCTCGGTCGTCGCTAAGCCTCTTACGGACCTTACCCGCAAGGGTGCCGATGTCCTCCATTGGCCCCCTGAGGCCGTCCAGGCCTTTGAGACTCTCAAGAAGTGCTTTATCTCGGCCCCCGTGCTGATTCAGCCCAACCAAGAGGAGCCATTTATTGTGGAGGTTGACGCTTCCGAGGTGGGAGTGGGGGCCGTCTTGTCCCAGGGTACCAGCTCCCTCACCCATCTCCGCCCCTGTGCTTACTTCTCTAGGAAGTTTTCGCCCACGGAGAGTAACTATGATATTGGCAACCGCGAACTTCTAGCCATTAAATGGGCTTTTGAGGAGTGGCGGCACTTCCTGGAGGGGGCCAGACACCAGGTAACGGTCCTTACGGATCACAAGAATCTGGTTTTCCTAGAATCGGCCCGGAGGCTTAATCCTAGACAAGCTCGGTGGGCACTATTCTTTACCAGATTTAATTTCTTGGTTACCTATAGGGCTGGGTCCAAGAATATTAAGGCTGACGCTCTGTCACGTAGTTTCATGGCCAATCCTCCTTCCGAGAAGGATCCTGCTTGTATTTTACCCCCTGGTATAATCGTCTCTGCCACGGATTCTGATTTAGCTTCTGATATCGCGGCTGATCAGGGTGCAGCTCCCGGGAACGTCCCTGGGGACAAACTGTTTGTTCCCCTGCAATACCGGCTGAGGGTACTCAGGGAAAACCATGACTCCGCTCTATCTGGTCATCCTGGCATCTTGGGCACCAAACACCTCATTACCAGAAACTATTGGTGGCCTGGGTTGCCTAAAGATGTTAGGGCTTACGTCGCCGCTTGTGAGGTTTGCGCTAGGTCCAAAACCCCTAGGTCCCGACCTGCGGGCCTACTACGTTCCTTGCCCATTCCCCAGAGACCTTGGACCCATATCTCCATGGATTTTATCACCGATTTGCCTCCATCTCAGGGCAAGTCGGTGGTCTGGGTGGTAGTCGACCGCTTCAGCAAGATGTGCCACTTTGTGCCCCTTAAGAAGCTACCTAACGCCAAGACGTTAGCTTCTTTGTTTGTGAAACACATCCTGCGTCTCCATGGGGCCCCAGTCAATATCGTTTCTGACAGAGGGGTACAATTTGTTTCCTTATTTTGGAGAGCTTTTTGTAAAAAGTTGGAGATTGATCTGTCCTTCTCCTCCGCCTTCCATCCCGAAACTAATGGCCAAACGGAAAGGACCAACCAATCCCTGGAACAATATTTAAGGTGCTTCATCTCTGACTGTCAATTCGATTGGGTCTCATTCCTTCCCCTTGCTGAATTTTCCCTGAATAACCGGGTCAGTAACTCGTCAGGAGTCTCCCCGTTTTTCTGTAATTTCGGGTTTAACCCAAGGTTCTCCTCCGTCTCCCCTGGTTGTTCCAATAATCCTGAGGTAGAGGAGGTTCATCGGGAACTGTGCACTGTCTGGGCCCAGGTTCAGAAGAACCTAGAGGCGTCCCAGAGCGTACAAAAGATTCAGGCGGATAGTAGACGTTCTGCTAACCCCCGGTTTGTCGTCGGGGATTTGGTCTGGTTGTCGTCCAGGAACTTGCGCCTTAAGGTCCCGTCCAGGAAGTTTGCTCCCCGATTTATTGGACCTTATAAGATCATTGAAGTCCTCAACCCTGTATCCTTCCGTCTGGAGCTCCCCCCATCCTTTCGCATACATGACGTCTTCCATGCCTCCCTCCTTAAACGCTGCTCCCCGTCTTGGTCCCCCTCGAGGATACCTCCTGTTCCCGTTCTCACCCCTGAGGGGGTGGAATTCGAGGTGGCCAAGATTATGGACAGTATGATGGTCCAGGGCTCCCTCCAGTACCTGGTCCATTGGAGAGGATACGGGCCGGAGGAGAGGACTTGGGTACCTGCCCGTGATGTTCACGCTGGGGTATTGATCAGGAGGTTCCACCTCCTTTTCCCCACTAAACCGGGTCCCCTTAGTAAGGGTCCGGTGGCCCCTCATAAAAGGGGGAGTACTGTTAGGGATCTGCCAGGTACTTCATCTAGCTATACTCCTGGGATTAATCAATCCACACCTGAGGCCAGACCTGTTCGACTGACACCATCTCCCACCAACCAGGGTGGCAGGCTCAGGAGTGGGAGAGCCTATCGCGGCCTGGTCTGTCGGAGTTAGCTCCGCCCCCTGCCCTTTATTACCTGCCCTGTGCTCTCCCTCAGTGCTTGTAATTCTTTTGGATTCCTGGCCCCACTGCTGCTTGCTCCAGCCTGCTTCTGCCGTGCTTCTGCCTTGCTGCAGTTCTGCTTGACCTGCTTTGCTTTGCCCCTGGCTTGCTTCAGTCTCCGTGCCCGCTCGGGTGTACTCACTTCATCCTGGTCCTGACTGTTCGTTCGCCGCCCCGTTTCCTCGTGGCGTTCCGTGGCTACTGCCCCTTCCCTTGCGTGTTCCCTGTTTGTCTTCCTGTGCACTTAGCCAGCGTAGGGACCGCCGCCCAGTTGTACCTCGTCGCCTAGGGCGGGTCGTTGCAAGTAGGCAGGGACAGGGCGGTGGGTAGATTAGGGCTCACTTTCCCTTCACCTCCTTCCTGCCATTACACCTGCATACCAAGACGCTTTGCACTAAGACTCTTTGCAATGAGCGTCTCTAGGTGACAATATCCGTAGCTACTGACACAGGACAATGACAGCGACCAGTAACAATATTTTTTTTTTTAGCCTAACACAGATTCTTGTGGTACCGCACTGTTGACTTCAGCGCACTTTGAGTAAGTACCATTCATAAAAACTCTTTGTTTTCTGTTTCTTAACCAATTCTTTACCCACGTGGATGCATTGTCCCCCAGTCCCTGCCTCTGTAGTTTCAGTACAGGGCTGTTGTGTTGAATGTATTTATATATTAATAAACCATGCTGGTAACTAGAGATGAGCGAACTTATCAAAAGTTTGGTTCGGCTAGTTCGCCGAATTTCACAAAAAAGTTCGATTCGGACCGAACTAGTTCAGACCGAACCTGTCACTTACGTGCGCCGAGCATGGTACTGTCCAGGGTGCTGATAGAGTTAATGGGCTGCACTAACTCTTTCAGCAACCTTGACAGTACATGCTCGGCGCGCGGAAAATACAATTTTAATGTAATAAAAAAATAAAAATAATACGTTCGTACTTACTTTCCTCCTGTCCGGCCTCCAGAGATGACGTTTCATCCCTTTCGCCGCTGCAGCCAATCACAGGCTGTAGTGGCGGTCACGCACGTCAGAATGATGTCAGAAGGCTGGCCTCCAGGGATGACGCTTCATCCCACGTGACCGCCTCTGCAGCCAATCACAGGCTTCAGCGGCGACATGGATGAAACGTCATCGCTGGAGGCCGGACAGGAGAAAAGTAAGTATGAACGTATTATTATTATTTTTTGGCATGTATGTATGTTGGCATGTATGTATGTATGTATATATGTACATGTATGTTTGCATGTATGTTGGCATGTACATTTGCATGTATATATTTGCATGTATGTATGTTTGCATGTGTGTATGTTTGCATGTATGTATGTTTGCATGTATGTATGGTTGAATGTATGTATGTCGTCATGTATGTATGTATGTATATATGTGCATGTATGTTTGCATGTATGTTGGCATGTATGTATATATGTGCATGTTTGTATGTATATTTGCATGTATATATATGTGTGTATGTATGTTTGCATGTGTGTATGTTTGCATGTATGTATGTTTGCATTTATGTATGTTTGTATGTATGTTTGCATGTATGTATGTTTGCATGCATGTATGTATGTATGTATGTTTGCGTGTATGTATGTTGTCATGTATGTATGTATGTATATATGTGCATGTATGTTTGCATGTTTTTATTTTTGCATGTATGTTTGCATGTATGTTTAGATATATGTGCATGTATGTAATTATGTTTGCATGTATTTATGTATGCATGTATATTTGTGCATGCTTGTATATATATATATATACAGTGAAGGAAATAAGTATTTGATCCCTTGCTGATTTTGTAAGTTTGCCCACTGTCAAAGACATGAACAGTCTAGAATTTTTAGGCTAGGTTAATTTTACCAGTGAGAGATAGATAATATTTTTAAAAAAAACTGAAAATCACATTGTCAAAATTATATATATTTATTTGCATTGTGCACAGAGAAATAAGTATTTGATCCCTTTAGCAAACAAGACTTAATACTTGGTGGCAAAACCCTTGTTGGCAAGCACAGCAGTCAGACGTTTTTAGTAGTTGATGATGAGGTTTGCACACATGTTAGATGGAATTTTGGCCCACTCCTCTTTGCAGATCATCTGTAAATCATTAAGATTTCAAGGCTGTCGCTTGGCAACTCGGATCTTCAGCTCCCTCCATAAGTTTTCGATGGGATTAAGGTCTGGAGACTGGCTAGGCCACTCCATGACCTTAATGTGCTTCTTTTTGAGCCACTCCTTTGTTGCCTTGGCTGTATGTTTCAGGTCATTGTCGTGTTGGAAGACCCAGCCACGAGCCATTTTTAATGTCCTGGTGGAGGGAAGGAGGTTGTCACTCAGGATTTGACGGTACATGGCTCCATCCATTCTCCCATTGATGCGGTGAAGTAGTCCTGTGCCCTTAGCAGAGAAACACCCCCAAAACATAATGTTTCCACGTCCATGCTTGACAGTGGGGACGGTGTTCTTTGGGTCATAGGCAGCATTTCTCTTCCTCCAAACACGGTGAGTTGAGTTAATGCCAAAGAGCTAAATTTTAGTCTCATCTGACCACAGCACCTTCTCCCAATCACTCTCAGAATCATCCAGATGTTCATTTGCAAACTTCAGACGGGCCTGTACATGTGCCTTCTTGAGCAGGGGGACCTTGCGGGCACTGCAGGATTTTAATCCATTACAGCGTAATGTGTTACCAATGGTTTTCTTGGTGACTGTGGTCCCAGCTGCCTTGAGATCATTAACAAGTTCCCCCCGTGTAGTTTTCGGCTGAGCTCTAACCTTCCTCAGGATCAAGGATACCCCACGAGGTGAGATTTTGCATGGAGCCCCAGATCGATGTCGATTGACAGTCATTTTGTATGTCTTCCATTTTCTTACTATTGCACCAACAGTTGTCTCCTTCTCACCCAGCGTCTTACTTATGGTTTTGTAGCCCATTCCAGCCTTGTGCAGGTCTATGATCTTGTCCCTGACATCCTTAGAAAGCTCTTTGGTCTTGCCCATGTTGTAGAGGTTAGAGTCAGACTCATTCATTGAGTCTGTGGACAGGAGTCTTTTATACAGGTGACCATGTAAGAGCTGTCTATAATGCAGGCACCAAGTTGATTTGGAGCGTGTAACTGGTCTGGAGGAGGCTGAACTCTTAATGGTTGGTAGGGGATCAAATACTTATTTCTCTGTGCACAATGCAAATAAATATATATCATTTTGACTATGCGATTTTCTTTTCTTTTTTTTTATATAATCTATCTCTCACTGGTAAAATTAACCTAGCCTAAAAATTCTAAACTGTTCATGACTTTGACAGTGGGCAAACTTACAAAATCAGCAAGGGATCAAATACTTATTTCCTCCACTGTATGTATGTATGTATGTATGTATGTATGTATGTATCTTTGGATGTTTGTTTGTATGTATGTATGTTTTCATGTGTGTGTGTATGCATGTATGTATGTATGATAGTTTGCATGTATGTATGTATGTATATATGTGTGTATGTTTGCATGTATGTATATTTGCATGTATATATGTGCATGCTTGTATGTATGTATGTATGTTTGTATATATGTATGTATGTATGTTTGCATGTATGTTTGTTTGTATATATGTCTGTATGGCCATGTATGATACTGTCTGCTGGCGCCCTGTATCTAAGTCAACTTCGTGGCAGGCTTCTATACATGGTATAACAGTCAGTATCACACATTAAACTGAATCTAAGCCTACGACATGTTTTATTTCATTTTTTTTACATGTTTGGTGTTTGGATTACGTCGGTTTCGAGGACTACTTAGATGACGGGTTTTTTTCTACAATAAAATGGTTAATGAGGGTTGTGTTGGGGGTGCTTTATTTCAATAAAATATTTTATCTATATCTTTGTCTTTTTCTTTTCAAATTTTATTACTACCACTTTAGTAATGGCCGCTGTCTGAGTGACAACATCCATTACTAAGGCGAGGCTTAGTGTTAGCCGGTGCAGAGGCTAACACTAACCACCATTATTACTCCGGTACCCACCACCACCAGAGGTGCCGGGAAGAGCCAGGTACGATCCAGTACCCGACCATCTGTTGTGATGGTCAGGCTCTGGGGTGGCCGCAGGCTGGTATTATGAGGCTGGGAAGGGCCAAAAACAGTGGACCTTCCCACCCTTGTAATGCTAGGCTGCTGCTTCTGTGTTGTATCTGGCTGGTTATAAAAGTGGGGGGGACCTCACTTCATTTTTTTTAAATTATTTTTATTTATTTTTTAAAAAAAGACATGGGGTTCCACCCAATTTATCATAACCAGCCACATACATGACAGTGTTATTAGCCTGGGAATGGACAAAACCAGTGGCCCTTCCCACCCATGTAATGCCAGACTGCTGCGGCCTTGTATATGGCTGGTTATTAAAAATGTGGGGGACCCGTCTATTGTTAAATTTAAAAAAAAAAACGACGTGGGGGTCCCCCCCATTTTTATAACCAGCCCGATACAACACAGCAGCAGCAGCCTAGCATTACAAGGGTGGGAAGGTCCACTGTTTTTGGCCCTTCCCAGCCTCATAATACCAGCCTACGGCCGCCCCAGTACCCGACCATCACAACAGATGGTCGGGTACTGGATCGTACCAAGCTCTTCCCGTACCAAGCTCCAATTACGTCCATAATGGACGCGGCGTTTAAGCGCCTGCACATGCCGTTACGGCTGAAATTACGGGGATGTTTTCAGGCGGAAACATCCCCGTATTTTCAGCCGTTACGGACGCTGTCATGTGAACATACCCTTATAATGACAGCACGGCTCGCAAAAGCGGCTGGCTGCCCGTGGCCGGCCGTGCCCGGCCGTGCTCGTAAATACGAGTCGTAATTACGAGCACGGCCCGTAAAATAAAAAAATAGAACATGTTCTATCTTTTTAACGGCACGGGCACCTTCCCGTGAGAAAACGGGAAGGTACCCGTGGCTAACAGAAGTCTATGGGCCCGCTATTTCGGGTCGTAATTACGACCCGTAATAACGGGTGTTTTTACGGCGTGTGCATGAGGCCCCGTATTGACAGGTGGCTACATGTGTGCACACGTCATTACGGCAGCGTTGCTAGGGGACGTCAGTAAATAGTCACTGTCCAGGGTGCTGAAAGAGTTAACTGATCGGCAGTAACTGTTTCAGCACCCTGGACAGTGACTACCGATCACAATATAGAGTAACCTGTAAAAAAAAAAAGACGTTCATACTTACCGGGAACTCCCTGCTTCTTCCAGTCCGGTCTACTGGCCGTTGCCTTGGTGACGCGTCCCTCTCGACATCCGGCCCGACATTCCTTGATGACGATGCAGCCCTTGTGAGCGCTACAGCCAATCACAGGCTGCAGAGACCTCTGCAGCCAATCACAGGCTGCAGAGGCCTCTGCAGCCAATCACAGGCTGCCGCGTCAGAAAAGAAGGTCGGACTGGAGGAAGAAGAGGGACTCGTCACCAAGACAACGACCAGGTACGTATGAAATGCTTTTTATTTTATTTTTAATCAGCAGCCTCTTTTCTCTATCAGTGATTGATAGAGACAAGTGGCTGCCGATTTGTATAATATTTTTAACCGGGTTCGGTCAAAACGGATTCGGCCGAACCCGGTGAAGTTCGGATTCGCTGCGAACCAAACTTTTCCGGAAGTTCGGACGGAAACCGGGTTCGGTTGTCCCGGTTCGCTCATCTCTACTGGTAACCATCACCTAGTTAATTTATAGTTAATTTATAATCTTTTGTTTTATCTTTTGAGATTATCGCTTTCTTCTTGAAGACATTAAATTTACCAACCCCTCTCCAGTTTATCAGTCAACGGTAAATAAATTGAAACTGAAGCGCTGCTCTGCTCTCCTAAGGAAGTGGTGCTCCCCTCTCTCCCCCTGTGTTCAGCACTGCAAAATACAACGGTCCTGGACACCGGGAGAGGGGAGCATGCCAGAGATCGAGGCCACATGCCAGCTGTGGCACGGGTGCCACAGCTTGCCAACCCCTGATCTAGCATATAAGGGAACTGTTCGATGGTCCATTGTTGTTTCTTTTGGAGATAAGCATCACCAGAGGTGTCTGGCAGACAATTATGTTGCTTTTTTCTACAGAAACATTTGTTTACAGATTTTCCATTTTTAATCCGAGGGAGACCTCAGATGGGTCTGACAGAGACATTGTTTTGATATCTGGGAACAGAGCAGTTTGAAGTAACTGAAATTTAAGATAATGCTAATCTATAATATACAGATTTGTCCATTGGCCACAGCAGAGGGCTCCCATGCAGGAACAGTAAGTGGGTCTCTTACTCTCCATTAGCATACCAAAGAACACGCGCCGTCATGTCTCTCTAACTATTCATCAATAATTCGGAGTTATTGTCAATAGCTTAGTCTATACATGCAATCCAATAAGCAGTACAAAGCTGCATTTAAGGTGGCAGTGGGCCCCCCTACTTACTGGGTCCCTTTGCAGCTGCACAGGTTGCACCAATGGTATGTTTTCCCCTGGATGTGTCACCTTTACCTTTTCTTGAATTGTGTTAAGATATTGTAATGATACCAATTAAATACAATCCTGCTCTGTCCAGTAAAAAAAAGTATACGTTTTTTGTTTTTTTAACATGGGAGTGTATGGCCCATGGAAGGCTTACGGATATCATCCATCCGAGGTATCTGTGAGATGTACAGTAGTTTGCAAAGTATTAGGCAGTTGTGGGAAAAATACTGCAAAGTAAAAATACTTTAAAAAATAAAAGGGTTAATAGTTATTTTTTATCAACTAACAAAATACAAAGTGAATGAACACAAGATAAATCTAAAACAAATCAATATTTGGTATGACCACCCTTTGCCTTCAAAACAACATCAATTCTTCTAGGCACACTTGCACACTGTTTTTGAAGGAACTTGGCAGGGAGGTTGTTCCAAACATCTTGGAGAAATAACCACAGATATTCTGTAGGCTTCCTTAAATCCTTCCGTCTCTTAATGTAATCCCAGACAGACTCAATGTTGAGATCAGGGTTCTGTGGGGGCCATATCATCAATTCCAGGGGTCCTTGTTGTTATCTACGCTGAAGATAGTTCTTAATGACATTGGCTGTATGTTTTGGGTCATTGTCCTACTGCGCAATAAATTTGGAGCCAATCCGATGCCTCCATGATGGTATTGCATGATTGATAAGTATCAGCATGTATTTCTCAGCATTGAAGACACCATTAATCCTGACCAAATCCCCAACTCAATTTGCTGAAATGTAGCCCCAAACTTGGAACAAACCTCCACCATGCTTCACTGTCACCTGCAGACATTCATTATTGTACCGCTCTCTAGCCCTTCTGTAAACAAACTGCTTCCGTTACAGCCAAATATCTCACATTTTGACTCGTCGGTCCAGAGCACCTGCTGCCATTTTTCTGCACCCCAGTTCCTATGTTTTCATGCATACTTGAGTCGCTTGACCTTGATTTCACATTGAAGGTATGGCTTTTTGGATGCAATTCTTTCATGAAAACCACTTCTTACCAGACTTCTCCAAACAGTAGATGGGTGTATCTGGGTCTCACTAGTTTCTGCAAGTTCTTAGCTGATGGCACTGCTGGACATCTTCTGATCTGGAAGGAACGTAAGCATGATGTGTCTTTTATTTGCTGCACTAAGTTTCCTTGGCCGACCACCAATGGCGGATTATAATATGGGCGTTTCGGGCGGTCGCCCGGGGCCCGAGGCTGCCAGGGGGCCCATCGGGGCCCGAGGCTGCCAGGGGGCCCATCGGGGCCCGAACCGACCATCGCAGCCCGAACCGCCCATCGTGGCCCGAACCGCCCATCGCGTCCCGAACCGCGCTGCCCGCTTCCAACTGAATCTGCATCCGCAGGACGCAGATTCAGTTGGGTTGAATGCTGGAGCCTCGCTCCAGCATTCACTCTGCCGTGAGCGGCTTGGTGCAGGCAGGCGCAATGTAGTGACGTCATCGCGCCTGCCTGCACGGAGTCACTCACAGCACAGTGCAGAGGAGGAGAAGCATCGCATCCCCCACCGTCGTGGGAACCGGGATAGGTAAGTAATTATGTTTTCTTTTTTATTAGGTACGCACATATGTGGCATTATACTGTGTCAGCTATGGGGCATTATACTGTGTCAGCTATGGGGCATTATACTGTGTCAGCTATGGGGGCATTATACTGTGTCAGCTATGGGGCATTATACTGTGTCAGCTATGGGGCATTATACTGTGTCAGCTATGGGGCATTATACTGTGTCACCTCTATGGGGCATTATGCTGTGTCAGCTATGGGGCATTATACTGTGTCAGCTATGGAGGCATTATACTGTGTCAGCTATGGGGGCATTATACTGTGTCAGCTATGGGGCATTATACTGTGTCAGCTATGGGGCATTATACTGTGTCAGCTATGGGGGCATTATACTGTGTCGCAGCTATGGGGGCATTATACTGTGTCGCAGCTATGGGGGCATTATACGGTGTAGAGGCAGCTATGAAGGGCATTATACTGTGGGGGCAGCTATGGGTGGCAATATACTGTGGGGGCAGCTACGGGGGACATTATACTGAGCAATTACAAGAGCTGCAGGTCCAAGGGGGGAGACGCTGTGTAGCACAATATACAAGAAGGGATTGTTGTATAGCACTATATAGAAGGGAGCGCTGTGTATCACTATATCTAAGGGGGATTGCTGTGTAGCACTATATACAAGAGGGGGAGGGCTATGTGACGCTATTTACAGAGGGGGAGGACTGTGTAGCGCTATTTACAGGGGGCTGTGTGTGGTGCTATCTACAGTGTTTGACACAATTATATTCAGGGGCGCAGTCTATGGTGCTATAATATTTAGGGGCACAGTGTTTGTACTATTTTATTCAGGGGCGCAGTGTTTGGTGCTATTATATTTAGGGGCACAGTGTGTGGCACCATGATAATATTATCTTTGTTTATAGGTGTGGAAATGTTGGAAAAGTGAGGAGCCAAAGACATCTGAGTGGCAAATTCTGCAGAAATGGGTCATGGCCGGGAAAAGTCGTCATGAAGTCTGGACTGGATGGAGAAGAGGAAAAAAACTACGTCATCACCTGTGAGTCACTAGATTTATAGAGAATCTGTCACCTCTCCTGACATGTTTATTATAGGAAATCCTTGTATTTCACAAAAAGTCTTTCTGCAGTCCAGGACTGATAGACCCCTTGTCAGGAGGATGTGTCCCTGCACAGTGTGATACTGTCAGTATGTAGGGACACAGCCCTGTGACAAAGGGAATCGTAACACTGTTAATGCTTGCCCAAAAAAGTAGTGTTAACAATAGTTACGGTGCGGCAGGGCGGCGGTGAGGAAGGGGGGCCCAAGTTTGGGTAACAGCCCAGGGCCCATGGTCTACTTAATCCGCCACTGCCGACCACTGCCTCTATGGTCCGCAATGTTGCCCGTTTCTTTGTGTCTTCCACAACCTTACCTTTGTAGCAGAGTTTGACTGTTCTTCACCCAATTTTAAGTCCAGCAGGGTCGTAGCTATAGAGATTGCAGAGGTAGTAATTACACCTGGGCCCTGTATCCTGAGTGAACCCAAAAGCTCTTCTGACACATAAGTAGACACCAGTATTATAAAGGGCATATGGTAGGTTTGGGTCCTGTTACTGATTTTGAATTGAGGCATAGGGGCTTTAAGTTATGCACTACCTACCTGTTTGTTGTTGTAAAGAAATTAATTTGAATGGCAGATTATTAAAAATATATATATATTTTATAGACAATGCACCTTTTATTATGCCTGGCATAAAGCAGATACTGGAATCTACAAAAGAACATCATGCCACTATTAAAACTCATCAAGACCAGGGCCGGCCTTAGGGGTGTGCGACCTGTGCTATTGCACAGGGCACATCACTCCAGCAGGTGGAAGGGGACGCTGCGCTAGCTCCCTTCCCCTGCTTGTCTCGGAAGTGCCCAGGCCCGGCGACTCAGCAGCCGCCTTTCCGCCCCGGGTGCTATTTCACTCAGTGGCGTTGCTGTCGCTAGGGTAATACTGGGCACGAGGGCGCCCGTGCCACCCATCAGGACAGGCCACCCCATGGCTGGCAGCAGCCGCTAGCAGCTGCTGTGGCTGCTACAGCGGTAGCGACACCACTATAGCAGAGCAGGGAGGTATCTTCCTGTTCTGCTATCTACTGGAGCCACTGTAGCTCCCTGAAGGAGCAGAATACCCGTGTACCCGGGGATTCCACTCCTTGACGGAGCGCATGATGTCTCTGTCCACATATGGATAGTGACATCGCGGGCAACTCCTGAAGCAGAATCCCCGTCCACAGCGTTGCCGACACTGTGACTGGGGATTCCACTCCAGGAGTAGCCCATGACGTCACTGTACATAAATGATCCCCGACGCTGTGACCGGGGATTCCACTCCAGGAGAAGCCAGTGATGTCACTGTCCATAAATGGACACAGACGACAGGGGCTTCTCCTGTAGTGGAATCTCGGTCACAGGGGGATTCCGCTCCTTTAGGGAGTTACAATGGTGCTATCTACAGGAAGGGGAATGCTATCTACTAGGGGATTGTGGCTGTGTCTGTGTGGCACTAACTAGAAGGGTCTGTGTGGCACTACCTACAAGGGGGCTGTGTGCCACTACCTACAAGGAATAGGGAATAGGTAGAAAAAAAGGAATTTCCCTCTGGCGCATCCTCAGTTGGAAATAATTATTTGCATGCAAAAGAGGTGATTCAGGCTAAAACGATCTTTATTCAGGTACAATTACGACAAAAAAAGTTTCAAGATCGTACTGATCTCTTCCTCAGGTAGTGTACGAGTGCTTAACAGTGGATATCAGTCTCTGTTTTATAACACAGATGAGTAATTAACAAGGAAACAACTACCGGGTCAAATTGGCAGGTCAAACAACAGTTCAAAAGAAAGGTATGTATAAATAATTTGTTTTTCTATTAAAATACCAAATCAATTTAAAAATAATTTGTTTATACCTTATATGTTACATAGAATTATTTTGTTTTATTTTGCTTTGGTCTTGTATTTGTCCAATGGTTCAAATATATTAATATACTATAAGGCCCTCTTCACATGGAGTTTCTTGACGAGTTCATTGGGGCAGAGAAAAAAAAAAAAAAAACAAAGCCCAATAAGAAACGATATCAATGATTAAAATATTGTTATTACATTTCTACCATTTTACATTATTTTAGCTGTTTTTGTAATTTTAATATATATTTATTGTATCTCTTTTAAAATAACAGGTGGTACTGTCTCCTTTTAATCATTGATATCGTTTCTTATTGGGCTGTGTTCACACAGAGTTTTTTTGCAGGATTTTTATTTTTTTTTCCTCTGCCCCAATGAACTCGTCAAGAAACTCTGTGTGAACAGGGCCTTATAGTATATTAATATATTTGAACCTTTGGACAAATACAAGACCAAAGCAAAATAAAACAAAATAATTCTATGTAACATATAAGGTATAAACAAATTATTTTTAAATTGATTTGGTATTTTAATAGAAAAACTAATTATTTATACATACCTTTCTTTTGAACTGTTGTTTGACCTGCCAATTTGACCCGGTAGTTGTTTCCTTGTTAATTACTCATCTGTGTTATAAAACAGAGACTGATATCCACTGTTAGGGCATGCCCACACGTGGCGGATTTCCTCCGCAACTGTCCGCATCAATGCCGCACAGAATCTGCGTTGCAGATTCTGCGGCGGATCTGTCCAAAATGTGCAGTAAATTGATGCGGACTAGCTGCGGATTGCGGGAAAAGTGCTTCCCTTCTCTCTATCAGTGCAGGATAGAGAGAAGGGACAGCACTTTCCCTAGTGAAAGTAAACGAATTTCATACTTACCGGCCGTTGTATTGGTGACGCGTCCCTCTTTTGGCATCCAGCCCGACCTCCCTGGATGAAGCGGCAGTCCATGTGACCGCTGCAGCCTGTGATTGGCTGCAGCCGTCACTTACACTGAAACGTCATCCTGGGAAGCCGGACTGGAGACAGAAGCAGGGAGTTCTCGGTAAGTATGAACTTCTATTTTTTTGACAGGTTGCTGTATATTGGGATCGGTAGTCACTGTCCAGGGTGCAGAAACAGTTACTGCCGATCGCTTAACTCTTTCAGCACCCTGGACAGTGACTATTTACTGACGTCTCCTAGCAACGCTCCCGTAATTACGGGAGCCCCATTGACTTCCTCAGTCTGGCTGTAGACCTAGAAATACATAGGTCCAGCCAGAATGAAGAAATGTCATGTCAAAAAAGCAAGACGCATCCGCAGCACATATAACATTTTCATGACAGCTGCGGACTTCATTGCGGAATTTAGAATCTCCATTGAAGTCAATGGAGAAATTCCGCCATGAGTCCGCAACCAGTCCGCCACAACTCCGCAACAGCCATTGCATGCTGCGGACACCAAATTCCGTTCCGCAGCCTATGCTCCGCAGCGGAATTTTCTGCCTCGTCTAAACGAAGCCTACTAAAAAGAAGTGGAAGGCAATGGAGAAACAGCTCCGCTGCGGATTAACGCTGCGGAGTGTCCGCAGCGGAATTCAAGAGCAATTCCGCCACGTGTGGCTTTGCCCTTAAGCACTCGTACACTACCTGAGGAAGAGATCAGTACGATCTCGAAACTTTTTTTGTCGTAATTGTACCTGAATAAAGATCGTTTTAGCCTGAATCACCTCTTTTGAATGCAAATAATTATTTCCAACTGAGGATGCGCCAGAGGGAAATTCCTTTTTTTCTACCTATTCCCTATTGCTATTGAAACATCGAGCCTGTTTCACAGACCTCGAATTGGATCCCTGGCTGCACCTGAACTATAGCTTTCACTGCTATCAAGGATTTATTCCATGCAACTATGGATGTTATGCTCCTAGCATAACTCCATAAGGTGACCATATATTGTTACCTTCAACAGACATATATCTCTTCTTATTCATGCACTATTGTGCGCTTTGCATTTTTTCTTTTGTATTTCTTACTACCTACAAGGGGCTGTGTGGCACTACCTACAGGGTGCTGTGTGGCACTTCCTAAAGGGGGTTGTGTGGCACTACCTATAAGGGGCTGTGTGGCACTACCTACAATGGGCTGTGTGGCACTATCTACAGGGGCTGTGTGACACTACCTACAAGGGGCCTGTGTGGTATTACCTACAGGGGGCTGTGTGGCACTGCCTACAGGGGGCTGTGTGGCACTACCTACAGGGGGCTGTGTGGCACTATCTACAATGGGGCAGTGTGGCACTATCTACAAGGGGGCTGTGTGGCACAATCTTCAGGGGGCTGTGGCATTATCTACAGGGGGAATCTGTGAGTGGGGGGCTGATGGCCATTTTACTGTGAGTGGCAGGATGATGGTCATTTTACTGTGAGTGGGGGGCTGATGGTCCTCAAGTGGTTTCCACCTCTGAGCTCCAATTGAACTTAATAGGAGGCAGAAAATACCTGCGGCGCTCGTTTGATGTTTGCCTGCGTCTTTTGCATTAGCGTCAATGTCAATTTAAATCTGCTTCAAAATTCCTGATGGAATTTTGAGGCAGATTTTTTTCCTTACATAAAACACTGTGTGAACATACCCTAAGAGTGTAGTGCTTGTTTTTAGCCGTCTTTTGTCTTTCTCGAAACAATTTTTGGTACGAGGGTCCTGAAGAAATTTTACTTTTCCAGTGGTGCCTCGAGTCCGAAAAGGTTGGGAAACTCTGTACTAGGCTACAGGATCACACCGACCTATGCAAGATTCCCGTCGTGGAGTAGCTTAGTTCGTCGTGGGAACGGGGCCTAGGTGAGTACAATTTTTTGTTTGTTTGGGGGCACTACAAGGAGGAGGTGGGGGGCTGTATGGCACGATCTACAAGGGGGAGGTGGGAGGGGGTGTATGGTCTAACTTTCTCAAATCCCTGGCAAACATAAGATATCTCCTGTAGAAAATAGGGGCTTAACATATATTAGGTGGGCTGTCCGAGTCGGTTAGAGTGACAGCTGTTCTTTGTTATCAGCTCTCTGCTCCCTCTTTATTAATGACAAACCCTTTAACAGATGTAGTGTGAGACATGGGAATAATTTGCTATCTCACCACCTAGAGAAAGGATTTGAACACTTAGTTGTTATTGAAGGAACTTTAAATTCTACAATGTACCAGATTTATCTAGTTTTGTTTGAGACTAGATAAACAGTGATGCTTTTCACCATATCAGCACCACTCTTGTCCAGCGGCGTAACTACCGCAGTAGCAGCCGTAGCGGCTGCTACAGGGCCCGCACCATGACGGGGCCCGCCTCACCCGCCGGCATGGCCCACCCCTCCCATGGCCGGAGGCCCCGCTAGCAGCCGCTATGGCTGCTACAGCGCGACGCCACTGAAGGGGTTGTTTCTACAAAAGACATGCATTCCCTGGCAGCGATAAGGAGAATGGGGGACCGAAAGTCCCCTGAAGTTCTCCATGACAAACCTCAGACTTCCGGGGTCTGTCTGCAGCTCCATAGAAATGACTTGCGCACTGGTCGCGCTTGTGCGCATGCGTGACCAGCGGGCCTTTCATTTTTATTGAACTGCGCAGACGTCGGAAGTTCAAGGTTTGTCATGGAGAACTTCGGGGGACTTTCGGTCCCCCATTCTCATTATCGCTGCCAGCGATCACACATGCATCCCCTATCCTGTGGATAGGGGATGCATGTCTTTTGCAGGACAAACTATAGGCCGTTTTTTATTAGGGGCTGCATGGCGTTACCTACAGGGGGAGTTTAGGGCTGTATGGCGTTATCTACAGGGGGGGATGTCTGGCGTTATCTACAGGGGGGCTGTCTGGCGTTATCTACAGGGGGGGCTGTCTGGCGTTATCTACAGGGGGCTGTCTGGCGTTATCTACAGGGGGCTGTGTGGCGTTATCTACAGGGGGGGCTGTCTGGCGATATCTACAGTGGGGCTGTCTGGCGTTATCTAAAGTGGGGCTGTCTGGCGTTATCTACAGGGGGGCTGTCTGGCGTTATCTACAGGGGGCTGTCTGGAGATATCTACAGGGGGGCTGTCTGGCGTTATCTACAGGGGGGGCTGTCTGGCGTTATCTACAGGGGGGCTGTCTGGCGTTATCTACAGGGGGGTGTATGGCGTTATCTACAGGGGGGTTTGTCTGGCGTTATCTACAGGGGGGGCTGTATGGCATTATCTACAGGGGGCTGTATGGCGTCATCTACAACGGGGCTGTATGGCGTTATCTACAGGGGGCTGTCTGGCGTTATCTAAAGGGGAGGGCTGTATGGCATTATCTACAGGGGGGTGTATGCCATTATCTACAGGGGAGCTGTCTGGCGTTATCTACAGGGGGAGAGCTGTATGGCGTTATCTACAGGGGGGTTTGTCTGGCGTTATCTACAGGGGGGGCTGTATGGCATTATCTACAGGGGGCTGTATGGCGTCATCTACAACGGGGCTGTATGGCGTTATCTACAGGGGGCTGTCTGGCGTTATCTAAAGAGGAGGGCTGTATGGCATTATCTACAGGGGGGTGTATGCCATTATCTACAGGGGAGCTGTCTGGCGTTATCTACAGGGGGAGAGCTGTATGGTGTTATCTACAGGGGGGCTGTATGGCGTTATCTACAGGGGCTGTATGGAGTTTTCTACAAGGGGTTTGTCTGGCGTTATCTGAAGGGGGGCTGTCTGGCGTTATCTACAGGGGGGTGTGTGGCCTTATCTACAGGGGGAGGGCTGTATGGCGCTATCTACAGGGGGAGTGCTGTATAGCGTTATCTACAGGGGGAGGGCTGTATAGCGTTATCTACAGGGGGAGGGCTGTATGACGTTATCTACAGGGGGAGGGCTGTATAGTGTTATCTACAAGAGGGGGGTTAAGTGAGACCCAAGGGAGGGGGGCCCCAGTCAAAAGTTTGCTATGGGGCCCAGTCTTTCCTACTTACGCCCCTGCTCTTGTCCATGAGCTGTGTCTGTTAATGCAGCTCATCTCTATTAAATTAAATGTCGCTGAGCTGCAATACTAGACACAGCCCAAGAATAAGGCCACGTTCACACGTGGTAGAATTTTTCCGCTGCAAATGTTGGTGCAGATTCGGGGCAATTACGCAATGAATCTGCACCAACATTTGCATATTTAACAGGTAATTCAGACATTCCAGATATCACAGCGGACTTGCCACAGATTTTAGTTTTTGCATTGCAAAGGCTGAAATCCGCAGTGAAATTCCGCTGCTTCTCCGCAACATAATATGCATGCTGTGGAGGGAAAATTCTGCACCACAGCCTAAGTTCCGCACAGTTATTTTCTGCAATGTCTGAACTAAGTTTCCTAAAAATGTATAGAAACAAATGTAAAAACGGCTGCTGTGGAATTCCACTGCGGACTGTCCGCAGTGGAAATCAACAGCAATTCCGCCACTGTTTCGGAAGAAAAAATAAGTGGTTTTTTTTTATCGCATGCAACTTCTTTAATGAGTTCAACGTTTTTTCACATGGGTGATATAACGTTAGAGAATATGTCTTAAATAAAAGGAGTAGAAGTTTAGCAAAGTCTGAACGTCAATAGTGTGAATTTATGTGAAATTTATATTAAATAACATAAATAACCTTACTAATATAGTAACCTTACTAATATAGTAACTACCACTGTAGCAGCCATAGCGGCTGCTACCGGGCCGGCAGCATGTGGGGGCCCGTGCCACCCACCGTTATGGGCCAGCCCCCCCCCCTTGCCCGGCATCGCTATCAGCCGCTATGGCTGCTACAGCGGTAGCGACGCCACATTCAATAGTATCTGCATCCTTAATACGCATATACTATTGAACGCTACGGCTAAGAAGGGAGATATCTCCCTACTCTGCCACTTACTAGTCTACAGGCAGGGTCGGCGTTAGTGGGTGTGGCAAACTGGGCAATTGCCCAGGGCCCCCATCCCGCGGCTGCTGCGGGACACAAGCTGGCCGTACCACCCGGCCCACAACATTTATGGGCCTGGCGGCATGGGCCCCCTCATGCCCGGTCGTGTCGCTAGGAGTAGGCCCCGGTGCTAGCGACAGCCACATTCACTTGTATCCTCAGGACGCAGATACAAATGAATACTATAGGCTGCAGGCCACGTTAGGCCTGCAGTTTATAAGGCGCTGGGAAGACTGCCTGTGCAGGCCGGTGTGATGAAGTCACTGCATCACGCGGGTCTACACAAGCGTCCCTCCCGGAGGCTGTGCGGGAGCGGGGGACAGTAGGTACAATATTTTTTGGGGGGGCGGCTGTGTGGCAATATATACAAGGGAGAGCTGTGTGGCACTATACACGAGGAAGGAGCTGTGTGGCATTATATATTAGGGGGGCTGGCTGGCGCTATACTAAGGGGGGCTGTGTGGCACTATCTGCAGGTGACTGTGTGTGCCGCAATTTACAAGGGTCTGTGTGTGGCGTTATCTACAGGGGGCGGTGGGGCACTATATACAAGGGGGCTGTGTGACACTACCTATAAGGGAAGGGGGCAGCGTGGCACTATATACAAGAAAGGGCGGACTGTGTGGCACTATATACAAGGGAAGGGGGCTGTGAGGCACTATATAAAAGGGGGGGGCTGTGTGACACTAAATACAAGAATGGGGCTGTGTGGCACTATCTACTAAGGAGGGGCAGTGTGGCACTATATACAAAGGGAGCTGTGTGGCACTATATACAAGAGGGGGCTGTGTCACACCATCTACTAAGGGGGGTTGTGTAGCACTATCTACTAGGGGGCTGTGTGGCACTGTATACAAGTGGGGGAGTCCTGTGTAGCTCTACAGGGGACTGTGTGTGGCACTATATACATGGGGCTGTGTGTTGCATTATCTACAGGGGCAATACCACTGTGGGGGCACAAAGGGGGTATGGTTACTGATGGGACACTTGTAGTGTGTCGAGTACTGAGGGATCATTATTACTATCTGGGGCACTGTGGATTACGAGTTTGTTTAGAGGATGGGGTATAGGTGGGGAGGGTGCTGGAAAAGCAAAAAAAGCAACATATTTGTGTAATGACGGGGTAGGGAGACATACAGGTGAGCCCTAATCTACCCGCCACTCAGTCCCTGCCTACTTGCAACGAGCCATCCTAGGCGACGGGGTACAGCTGGGCGACGGTCCCTACGCTCAGTAAGTGCACGACAGACAAACAGACAAGGGTACACAGAAGCTAGGGAAACGGGGCAGCTGCCCACGGAGACACCGTGAGCAACGAGAGTAGTGAACGAGCCGAGTCAAAGCAGGAGTGCACGAGGTACAAAACGCTGAGCAGGAGAGTGGTCAGTAAGCCAAGGTCAATAACAAGTAGAGGATCAGTAGTTCAAGCAGCAGCATCAGAGCCAGGAAACAAGCAGAGCAGAATCACAGGCAAAGGAGGAACAGGAAAGGCAGGTATAAATAGACAGTGGGCGGGAGCTAGCTCCGTCTGGCCAGGCTGTGATAGGGCTCTCCCACTCCTAAGCCTGCCATCCTGAGTGGTGGAAGATGGAGCCAGTCTCACAGACATAGGAGCAGGTGCAGACTGATTACCCAGGTGCGTCAACACAGAAGCTGTGTCTGGTAGATACTTTACAGTACCCCCCCTTTTATGAGGGGCCACCGGACCCTTTCTAGGTGGACCTGGCTTATTGGGGAAATTAAGGTGGAACCTCTTGAGCAATACCCCAGCGTGAACATCCCGGGCGGGTACCCAAGTCCTCTCCTCAGGCCCGTATTCCTCTCCAATGGACCAGGTACTGGAGGGAGCCTTGGACCATCCTGCTGTCCACAATCTTGGCCACCTAGAATTCTACCCCCTCAGGGGTGAGAACAGGGACCGGAGGTTTCCTCGAGGGAGCCAAGGACGGGGAGCAGCGTTTAAGAAGGGAGGCATGAAACACGTCGTGTACTCGAAAAGACGGGGGCAACTCCAGTCGTAAGGAGACAGGGTTAAGGACTTCAATGACCTTGTACGGCCCTATAAACTGGGAAGCAAACTTCTTGGACGGGACTTTAAGGAGCAAAGTTTTTGAAGATAGCCACACCAGATCCGCGACCACAAACAAGGGGTTAGCGGAACGTCTTCTATCTGCCTGAGTCTTTTGTATGCTCTGGGACGCCTCTAGGTTCTTCTGAACCGGGGCCCAGACTGTGCACAGTTCCCGATGAACGACCTCTACCTCGGGATTGTTGGAACTACCAGGTGAAACGGAGGAGAACCGTGGATTAAACCCAAAATTACAGAAAAAGGGGGAGACCCCTGACGAGTTACTGACCCGGTTATTAAGGAAAAATTCGGCGAGGGGAATGAATGAGACCCAATCATATTGACAGTCAGAGATAAAACACCTTAAATATTGTTCTAGAGACTGATTAGTCCTCTCCGTTTGGCCATTAGTTTCAGGATGGAAAGCCAAGGAGAAGGACAGATCAATCTCCAACTTTTTACAGAAGGCTCTCCAAAACAATGAAACAAATTGTACCCGTCTGTCAGAAACAATATTGACAGGAACCCCATGGAGACGCAGGATGTGTTTGACAAACAAGGTAGCTAACGTCTTAGCATTGGGTAGTTTCTTGAGGGGCACAAAGTGGCACATCTTACTGAAGCTGTCTACTACAACCCACACCACCGACTTGCCTTGAGATGGAGGCAAATCGGTGATAAAATCAATGGAGATATGGGTCCAAGGTCTCTGGGGAATGGGCAAAGAACATAGTAAGCCCACTGGTCGGGACCTGGGAGTCTTGGACCTAGCACAAACTTCACAAGCGGCGACGTAGGCCTTAACGTCTTTAAGCAACCCAGGCCACCAGTAGTTTCTGGCAATGAGGTGCTTGGTACCCAGAATGCCTGGATGGCCAGATAGTGCAGAGTTATGATTTTCCCTAAGTACCCTTAGCCGGAATTGCAGGGGAACAAACAGCTTGTTCTCAGGAAGGTTCCCGGGTGCTGAACCTTAATCAGCCGCAATTTCGGAGACTAAATCAGAATCAATAGAGGAAATTATTATACCTGGAGGCAAAACACAAGCATGATCTTCCTCCGAAGGAGGGCTGGCCATGAAGCTACGTGACAGTGCATCAGCCTTAATATTTTTAGACCCAGCCCTATAGGTAACCAAAAAGTTGAATCTGGTAAAAAATAACGCCCATCGAGCTTGTCTCGGGTTTAGCCTCCGGGCAGATTCTAGGAAAACCAGATTCTTGTGGTCGGTAAGGACCATTACCTGGTGCCTAGCCCCCTCCAGGAAGTGGCGCCACTCTTCAAATGCCCATTTAATGGCTAAGAGTTTGCGGTTGCCAATATCATAGTTACTCTCAGTGGGCGAAAACTTCCTGGAGAAGTAGGCACAGGGACGGAGATGGGTGAGGGACCTGGTACCCTGGGACAAGACAGCACCCACTCACACCTTGGAGGCGTCAACCTCCACGATGAATGGCTCCATTTGCTTGGGCTGAACCAGCACTGGGGCCGAGATAAAGCACTTCTTAAGGACCTCAAAAGCCTGGACAGCCTCTGGAGGCCAGTGGAGGAGAACAGCACCTTTGCGAGTGAGATCCGTAAGAGGCTTAGCGATGACCGAGAAGTTAGCAATAAATCTAATGTAATAATTAGCGAACCCCAGGAAGCACTGTAACGCCTTCAGGGAGGCAGGTTGGACCCATTCCGCCACAGCCTGGACCTTGGCGAGGTCCATGCGGAATTCATGAGGAGTGAGGATTTGACCCAAAAATGGTATTTCCTGCACCCCAAACACACATTTTTCGGTCTTAGCAAACAGTTTGTTTTCCTGAAGGGCCTGCAGCACCTTACTGACATGCTCAATGTGGGAGGATCAGTCCTTGGAAAACACAAGTATGTCATCAAGGTACACTACAAGAAATACCCCCAGGTAATCTCTTAAAATCTAATTTATGAAATTCTGGAAGACCGCGGGAGCATTACACAACCCGAAGGGCATGACGAGGTATTCGAAATGACCTTTGGGCGTGTTAAACGCAGTCTTCCACTCATCCCCCTCTTTGATGCGGATAAGATTATAAGCCCCCCGTAGATCAAACTTAGAGAACCATTGGGCCCCCTGAACCTGATTAAAGAGATCAGGAATCAAAGGAAGGGGATACTGGTTCCTTACAGTGACCTTATTCAAGTTCCGGTAGTCGATGCACGGCCTAAGACCACCATCCTTCTTCCTTACGAAGAAGAAGCCAGCACCCTCCGGAGAAGTAGAGGGGCGAATGTAACCCTTGGCCAGGCATTCCTGGATATACTCTCTCATGGCTTCACGTTTGGGACAAGAGAGATTGAATATCCTACCCTTAGGGAGCTTAGCTCCTGGTACCAAATCGATTGCGCAATCGAATTCTCTATGAGGAGGTAACACTTCGGCGGCCTCTTTAGAGTAAACATCAGCGAAGTCCTGAACAAACTCAGGTAGAGTGTTCACCTCCTCAGGGAGAGAGATAGAATTAACAGAAAAACATGACGTCATGCATTCATTACCCCATTTGGTAAGATCCCCAGTATTCCAGTTAAACGTGGGATTATGCAACTGCAACCAGGGAAGGCCTAAAACCAAATCGGACGATAATCCCTGCATCACCAGTACAGAGCACTGCTCCAAATGCATGGAGCCAACAAGGAGTTCAAAAACAGGGGTATGCTGTGTAAAATAACCATTAGCAAGAGGAGTGGAGTCGATACCCACTAATGGGACAGGTTTAGGCAAATCAATCAATGGCATAGCTAGAGACATAGCAAATTCCACAGACATAATATTAGCAGAAGACCCTGAATCCACGAAGGCACTGCCGGTAGCAGACCTACCACCAAAAGATACCTGAAAGGGAAGCAAGATTTTATTAGGTTTCATATTTACGGGAAATACCTGTGCGCCCAAGTGACCTCGCCTATGATGACTTAGGCGCGGAAGTTTTCCGGCTGCTTATTCTTACGCCTAGGATAAAGAGAAGAGCCACGGTGCCACTTGGTGTGGATCAAAGAAGGTGAGGTGAGAAACGGAGGAGATATATATGCTCACCGTGAGGTTAGGAGAGTTCAACGCTGGGGTCCACGGGGTAGCTGCTGCCAGATCCGGGCCGGTTACCGAGGTGACCGCTTGGGTACGAGAGATGCAGGTAAAAACAAATGGATCTATGTTGGCGCTGCTGCTTAATGTGGACAAGGTAAGTATCCAGAGGTCAAGTTTGAGTTTTTGTAAACTGTTTAATCGCAACGCGTTTCAGCCGCTGAACTGCCTGATGAAAGCGCCAGTTCGGCGCTGAAACGCGTTGCGATTACAAAAACTCAAACTTGACCTCTGGATACTTACCTTGTCCACATTAAGCAGCAGCGCCAACATAGATCCATTTGTTTTTACCTGCATCTCTCGTATTCTTACGCCTAGGACAGTTGTTCACTTGATGCTTGTCATCCCCACAGTAGAAGCAGAGACCATTGTTCCTGCGGAACTCTCTACATTGTTGGGGGGACATGGAGGCCCCGAGTTGCATAGGTACATCCGAGTCTTCCGTGGAAGAACGAAGCAATGGAACCTCGGGAGGCATCATGGGAGAGTCAGAGGAGAAGGCACAAAAACTTTCAAGTCATCGTTCCCTGAGACGTCGGTCAAGTCGTACTGCTAAAGCCATAACCTGATCTAGGGAGTCAGAAGAGGGATAGCTAACTAGCAGGTCTTTCAGGGCATTCGACAGACCTAATCTAAACTGGCACCTCAAGGCAAGGTCATTCCACCGAGAAGCTACACACCACTTCCTAAAGTCAGAACAATACTCCTCAACAGGTCTCTTACCCTGACGTAAGGTCACCAGCTGACTCTCGGCAAAGGCAGTCTTGTCAGTCTCGTCATAAATGAGCCCGAGAGCAGAAAAGAAAAGATCAACGGAGGAAAGTTTAGGGGCGTCAGGAGCCAAAGAGAAGGCCCATCCTTGGGGCCCGTCCTGGAGCCGGGACATAATTATACCCACCCGCTGGCTCTCAGAATCTGAGGAGTGGGGCTTTAAGCCGAAAATAGAGCCTACAACTCTCCCGAAAGGAGAAAAAAGTCTTCCGGTCCCCTGAGAACCGGTCAGGCAACTTGAGGTGGGGTTCAAGAGGTGAGGTGGGGGGCACTACCAGGGTAGCATCATGCTGGTTGTCCCTCTGAGCCAGGGCTTGGACCAGTAGGGAGAGGCCCTGCATTTGCTGAGCCAGGGTCTCAAGGGGGTCCATAGTGTGTCAGGGACCAGGGTAGACTAGGTATATGGGCCTGTGATTATGTAATGACGGGGTAGGGAGACAGACAGGTGAGCCCTAATCTACCCGCCACTCAGTCCCTGCCTACTTGCAACGACCCGTCCTAGGCGACGGGGTACAACTGGGCGACGGTCCCTACGCTCAGTAAGTGCACGACAGACAAACAGACAAGGGTACACAGAAGCTAGGGAAACTGGGCAGCTGCCCACGGAGACACCGTGAGCAACGAGAGTAGTGAACGAGCCGAGTCAAACCAGGAGTGCACGAGGTACAAAACGCTGAGCAGGAGAGTGGTCAGTAAGCCAAGGTCAATAACAAGCAGAGGATCAGTAGTTCAGGCAGCAGCAGCAGAGCCAGGAAACAAGCAGAGCAGAATCACAGGCAAAGGAGGAACAGGAAAGGCAGGTATAAATAGAAAGTGGGCGGGAGCTAGCTCCGTCTGGCCAGGCTGTGATAGGCTCTCCCACTCCTAAGCCTGCCATCCTGAGTGGTGGAAGATGGAGCCAGTCTCACAGACATAGGAGCAGGTGCAGACTGATTACCCACGGGCGTCGACACAGAAGCTGTGTCTGGCAGATCCTTTACAATTTGTGTGTAAAATTCTGCAGAGACGTGTCACGGTTGGAATAAGTCGACACAATGGTCTGGGCTGGATGGATGAAAAAATGGAAAGTGAACGACTCTAATCAGAGAAAACACCTGTGAGTCACTAGATCTAAATATGCTGTAACCACTTACAGTATATTGTCTGCAGAGCTCCTGTGTATAACTGACATCTACCACTATATGTTCACTATATGGTGGTAATATTGGTCTTTGTATAGTGATTTTTTATTCAGTAACAGTATGGGGGTATTATTCAGTCACTATGTGGTTATGGTATGGCAGTATTCTTTGGACGTTATATTGTGTTATTTTTGGCACTATTGGTCTTATAATAGTGTGCAGTAACAGTATGCAGATAATATAAACTTGTATAGTGGTATGATTTAATAACTGGATATGTATATAGCTAATTTTTGGTGTGACAGGGGGGACATATGCTTTGTGGATTACTAGAAATCATTGATGCAGTTCTCTGCACACCACCTCCTGAATTGACTGCATTATTGATACAGTAAGGGTGTGTTCACATCAGTGTTTGATTTTCGTCTACTGCGCTATTGTTTCCGGAAAAAAAAATGGAAACCTTACGGAACAGAGACAAATGGAAACCATTTGCAACTAAAAAATTACAATTGAAATCTATGATAATACAAACGGAAAGCTATTGTTTCCGTTTGGTTTCCGTTCGGAAAGGTCTTACGTAAGCCATCAACTGAACCCCGACGCAGATGTGAACAGGCCCTAATTCAGCATTTGGAGCCCCACTTTTAACTTTGCCCAGGGCCAGACTTTGTCTAAAACCGACCCTCGCTACAGGCCACGTTCGGCCTGCAGACTATCAGGCGCAGGGACGGGATACCAGCGCAAGCCGGTGTGAGGACGTCACAGGATCACGCTGGCCTACGCAGGGATCCTGTCAGGGTTGATTCGCTCCATTCATCGCGGGAACGAGGCCTAGGTGAGTATAATGTTTTTTTGTTTTATTTGTTTGGGAATCGCTATATGGCGCTATCTAAAGTAGGGGGGTCGCTATATGATGCCATCTACAGGAGGGGGCTGTATAGCGCTATCTACAGGGGGCTGTATGGCGCTATCTACAAGGGGGCTGTGTGGCGCTATCTACAGGGGGAGCTGTATGGCACTATCTACAAGGGGTGCTTTATGGCGATATCTACAGGGGGCTGTATGTCATTATCTACAAGGGGGTGGTGGGGGTACTATCTACAAGTGGGGGGTGACACTGTCTACAGGAAGCTGTGTAGCACCATCTACAGGGGGACTGTAGGGCATAATCTACAGGGGGCACTATCTACAAGGGGGGCTGTGTGTGGCACCGAGGGAAGGGGGCAGTCAAAAGTTTGCTATGGGGCCCTGTCTTTCCTAGTTGCTGTATATATAGGACACAGACAAACACCCACACATGAATCTGGCCGCATAAGCATTTACTAAAAAATATAATAAGTAAGCATCAAAAGCACAATACATCTGCTTTTCATAAATAGAAATGACTAGCAATGGTGTAATCCTGTGTCAAGGCTTCGAGTGCATACACAATGTTTTTATTGTTCAAACAAAGTTACTGTTGTTTTGGACATCTCAGTGTATTAATCAAAGTATGCCGCGAAAGACATAGATGGTATTTATAAGATAATACTTTTTTCCTTCGGTCGTTCACATTGAAATGCTTTGACAAGGACAGCCTGTTTGTCCCTGGTAAAGGAGATTGGAACCTGCATAAAGAAACTAAATTGATTTGATTCCTAACTCCCTTATCTTAAATGTTTTGAAATAGGAACATTTTTATGATTTATTGCTTGGAAGCTATAAAGTCTCTTGTTGACAATATATAGTTGTTTTGTTTGACTCTTAACCCCTGCCTTGTTATTACCTTTCCTTCTCGAAAGCTTCACCATTGAGTGGTACATATAATAGATGTCAGATTGTTATGATATCATAAAAATACTGCTCACGGTAACATTGTTGTGATCGTAATTGCAACTACTCTAATCTTGTTTACAAAATTTGATTATTTTATTTGATATTTTGATGTGAAAGGAACATGTTTCCCAGTCCTGCGGAAGCAATTTTGCTTACAATAAATGTGTATGTATTGAGTTGTGTCAAATCTTTCTTGCCTGCTTGTACTCTGCTCATTCATTTTCATTTTTAGCAAAGTTTGATTTTCCAAGCCAACATATTTTTCTTATTTTTCTTGTTAACCTAGTATAAGAAGGAGTTTGAGTTGCCAAAATATGGAAATATGGAAATCATTGTGCTCACCGAGGCATGGAAGCCTTTTTAACCAGTGCAAAATTTTATCTTTATAACACTACATGCTAAAGATAATATTGCGTTCCTTTCATCCTTTGTGTTTTTCATTGCTTAATTTTATTTTACTCCCTTTTTTTAATCTGTACATGTTTGACCGAATCTTAAGGTAGAAGGAAATTCATTAGCCAATGCCCCCCATGTATTTCCCTTTTTAAAGACCCAAGTTTAAAGTGATAAGTTATAATGCCAGAGTGTCTGCCTTAGAATGTATTTTCCTATGATTGTCAACTAAACACTAAAGTCTTACTTCTAGGAAAAAACTGACATGAATAGAGATTTCAGCTCTGAAGCCTGTAAAATGGTAAATGCAGCTCTGGACTATAATACAGGCTGAACTTTGAAATGTTATTGATTATATAATAAACTAACAACAATAACTTGCTATAAGATAAGTCATTTACACCTGGACAGTAGCGATTTTTTGCAAAAAGTGTCATATAAAGTTTAGCTTGACTTTGTGCATTGCAACACCTGGCAATCTATTTGTCATGCTGCTAAGTGTCAGCATTAAATTATCCCTGCTGTTATGACAGCAACATTATTCATTAGGATTACAGACTCACTCTAAGACTGCTTAGAGCTGTTACCTTCTTCTGGGTTTTATTGATTCTTTTCTATAACAAAGTGATGTGCTATGAAAATGCGTTTTGAGCATATTGATCATGTTAAAACCTTTACACTCTTGCTGATTAAATGGTTATTTTGAAATCTGTTCCTCAGTGAGGACTGTCATCTTAATAATATAAGAAACGCGTAACAGTATTTTATGTCAACTCAACATATTATGTAAAATAGATGCTTGGAGTCATTGGGGACACCAGATATCTATCACAAAACAGTTCATTGTCTCCATGCCACAGTATTCAAATAACATGAAGATAACTTGTGAGTCTATTTAGTTAGAGAATCTTCTTGTTCTGCAGAGACTTTTCACTGTTTATTCTTACTAAAGTGGCTCGTATTTTTGAGAGTCAATAGAAATCACAATTTTTCTGTCATAACTCTTACACATACATACAAAATGTCACCAGCATGCAGATTGCAACAAATATAAGACATACAATAGACAGGCAGTACATCAGGGTTGTTCTATATATCAGCAGGGTGACAAGTTTAATGAAATAGCAAAAACAGGGGGGGACAATTGGGAGTGGGGTGCTAGCATGTTGTAACTTTTGATATGCATGAACTGGAAAATGCCGGTCTTTTGCTGAAGTTCGCTCTTGCAATGATCGGAATCACAAAATGATTATAATATGGTACATATAGGACTCAGAGGTCTGCCAGTTAGTAAATGTTACAGGCTTGTCTAATTTCCCAAAATTTGGGACCAAGGACGCCATATTTTGACAAACATAGGGTCAGTTCACATGGAGTTTTTGGGCGCTGATTTAGAGGTGGAAACAGCACCAAAAAACCACCAAAAATGTCCCCATTCATTTCAATGTGATACAGAAGCTTTTTTTTTTTGTCGTGGTTTCCGTTTTTGACCTCCCATTAAAATCAGTGGGAGGCAGAAAAAACCTGCGGCGCTTAATTCTGAGCGTTTCTCGCAGCCTTTTTTGCCGGGGTCCTTGGATTAGATTCAATGGCTTCGGACAAAAAACGCAATGAAAACGCAGAAAAAAAGTGCAAGCAGTTCAAAATCTGCCTCAAAATTCCTGAAGGAATTCAAAGGCAGATTTTTTCTGCTTGCAAAAGACTCTGTGTGAACAGCGCCTTATTATGGGTTTGTTCTTCCCAACTAGCCAACTCTACTATTCGATATGTATATGATTGATTTTGTCATTCCTTGAAATCTATTAATGGGGATCTGTACTAAGCCATTTGTTTAGTATGAGTGACTTAGCTGCCTGTACCAAGTGAGTAACTAATTTGTTTTTGGCCAGGTTTCAAGCAGAGTGAGGAAGCCATAAGAGGACTCTGGGGCCAGAGAGATAGTTGGGGCACAAATCGATTAGACAGATTTTTTTTAAACCATCTGCCATACTTGCATATTCCGTGGCAGGACCAGTATATGTGAAAGAGGAAGTCCCTGTCCACATCACAGTGCCAGCATGTACAGTGCATCTGAATTAGAAAGAACCATTTGTTTTAAAGTTGAAGGCATTATGTACTATCTAGTTACGATTTTAAAGGAGTTCTCCTGAATATGTACGCATCTCAAAAAAACATGAAATATAGAATGGATGGAGACAATGTTCGGAGCTGAAAATGTCTTCCCAAGCTCCTTTTCCCAATATCTGATGAAGACTGGCACTGTTGGGGCTTTAAGGGCTAACAGACAGCAGTTGTACATCAATGAGATCAACGTCAGAGAAGGGTTATCACTTTGCAGAAGTTTTCATCCATATTGATCTGTGGCTGTTATGGGATTTTATTCTAGATGCTACGAGGCTAAATTATATTCCAGGGCTGTATAACCAAAGGGAAGAATGCACGAATCGAAGACCAGATGAGCTGGAATATAAAAAGATACAGTATAATAGATAGTATAGTCAAGATACCCAAAGTAGACATGGAAACAAAAAGCATAAGAGGACACTTCCTGCCATCCATCCTCTCCCATGTGTTTTACCTTTCACTTACAAAGGTGGGTCATTCCTATTATATGCAATCTACTATTCATTATTTGGTCCTGTGGCACATGTTTTAGGTCTGTTTACTATTCTTGCAATGGATTATGTACTTACGTACCTCTCACCGCCACTAATGTGGGTTCTCTTTCTCCTTTTAAGTGTTTTTACATTTGTCTTTGATTATATGTGTTATACATTAAAGCTTTTTTTCTAATTAAATTCACAGTTTTTTTGTCCTGTGGATATTTTTAGGGTTTATTACACTCGTGTCACGATAAAAACAAAATTTATAGTTAGCCCTAGTGACCAAATTATCCTCATTGTTGTTGACTTTGGATATATGGAGGGTGCATGGACTGAATTTTACAAGGAATTTAATCAAGTACTTTCTCACAATTAAACGTATTGTATTTCTTCAGTTGCATTTTTTTCATTTACAATTTTTATCGTTTTAATTGAAGAAAAAAAACAATATGTTTTATTTTGTGGGGAAGTGGTGGATTTTATTCCTAATTCAACCCACTCATACAGTATCTAACTACAAAAACACGTACAGAATTATAGACCACCGTGTCTATCAGGTAGAGGGGCAAAACAATATATACAAGATATGGCACTATTCTGTCCATAACAAAGATCTTTATCTCAGATGGGTTGGAAGGGGAGAAAACATGTTGAGTAACCTGATCCCATCTCTAGATTGCAATGTAAGAGTCTAAAGTCAATGATATGGGTTAAGAAACCAGTAAACCATTATCCTTAGAGAAAAACAAGGCCCTGAGGGGTAAAACACATAGTTTCTAAGAGGCCATAATGTCAGTCCAGCACGCAAGCGGAGTGGCCATAACACACTTCACAGTGAACCTAGTAATGGGACACTAGGTCAAGGTCCTAAGAGTGGTAGGCTGGTCAAGTGTTGAGCATCGGGTTGGTGTTTTTTAGATTTAGGGGATTTGAGCTTCCCAGCTGGCATCCAAGGCTCCAGCCTTGGTAGTTGCGGCAGATCTAAATGGAGCAAAGGACTTCGGTAGCCACAATTGGATCTCGATCTGAGATATATTTAGCAGAGACCAAGCATGATCTAGGTCTGTTGGTGTCTTGATTTTACATCTTTTGCCGTCTTTGGAAAAGAATAGGCCAAATACATGCAGCCATTAAACGATTCTGGCCTTTCAGGTGGTCTGTCATGGCTAGTAGCATGCTTCTTTTGCTTAGCGTAGAAGATACCAGGTCCTGTAAGATAAGTAATTTGTGCCCTTTGTGGGTGAAGTATGGTGTATCTCTAGCCGCTTTTAGGATTTCTGTGATATCTAGTTTTCTGAAAAGGCCACAAATAATGTCACCCGGGGGTCGCTTTGGTGCTCAATAATAATCTTGGCTGCTCTTCTGCATTCAGGAGTCCAGTAAAGATATGCTTGCCAGCCGCTAGCAAAGTTTCATGCACCAGGGACTCGAGTAGGCCTTAATTATGATATTTTTGCGACAGCTACGATTCTCCTGATCCTTGATTTTTAATGGTGGTAAGTCCTTTCAACACCATTGACCAAGCCTGTGTGATTGTTCTTTTTATGAGCAAACAGGATAATGGGGTAAAGTTTCTTTCACAAGTAGTATCTGTAGGATCCTGTGTACTCTCCATATTAGTCTTCCACTGCAACTGTGTCAAAATGTGATTACGACACAATCTTAGAAGCACACATTGGAGAGGTTGTCAACTTCCTTTTCAAAAATCTGTCCAGGTCAGACTGACCTTTTCTGTTCCAGGGGATTTCTGTTCAGTTCCACCTTCATAAGGTAAGTTAGAGCCACCATAGTAGTTGAGTTAGGATATGTGGCACGGGACTTGTGTCCAATCGTCCGTCTTGCTGCTTTGTCAGGCTCCGCTCCCCCCCATGCATGTCACTTCTTGAGCTGTTTTTGGAGCCGCGTTTCATTGTCTCTATAGAATAACAGCTCCAAAAATGTCCGTAAAAAGCGCATCAAAAAACGCTTGATGCTTTAAAAACGTCTGAAAATCAGAAGCTGTTATCCCTTGAAAACAGCTCCGTATTTTACAGCTGTTTTTCGTTTTGCGCATGAACATACCCTTAGGGTATGGTCACACAGCTTATTTTCAGACGTTTTTTTGGGCCGTAAACGCTGGAAAAACGGTTACAAATACGGAGGCTGAATGCCTCCAAACATTTGACCATTGATTTCGATGGGAAAAACGGAGTTTCGTTCCGATGGGGCGTTTTTTTTAACCGGCCGTCTGTAAAAATGGTGTGTAAAAAAACACCCAGTAAAAAGAGGGCATGTCAATTCTTGAGCCATTTTTGGAGCCGTCTTTCATTATCTCAATAGAAAAACAGCTCCAAAGACGTCCCTAAAAAAAACGCATCAAAAAACGCTTGATGTTTTTCGTTATACCTGTAAAATAAAAAGTCAACTTTTTTGTATAAAAACAACAAAAGATCTAAAGATTATTAGAATAGTCTGATTCTCATGACATGCTCTCTTAAATGGAATCAATTTAATAAATGAGTCATCTCTTTATCATCTAATCAGATGTGTGTTTTTTTCTTTTATGAAATGCAATTGACAACACATATCTTGTTTGCAGTAAACTTCATTATCCACCTTTTTTTTTTTTAAATAGGACATTATGTATTTGGAAAATTCTGAACAATATGTAAGTGTGTGATTATAAAGTTTCTTAATGAATAGAAGAACAACTGCTATTTAGAGAAATAATTGAAAATTGGATGTATTGTAATACATTTAAATGCATAATAACATTTATAGGGTTTGCAAGGTACTGGAAGGATAATTAGAAATTGGAAAATTACTTTGAAGACAATAAAACATTTCACCGTGCATTTTTATTTTCTCAATAAGTCTTCCAGTCGGTTTCAATGCTTTGAAACTTAAAAAAATCAAATGTAGATGGGGACCATCGTTTGTAAAACCAATGCAGTCCATATTTTTTTAGTATGTCAGTAATTATATGTCCCATTCAAATGAATAGGACAGTCCTGCAATACCTTGCACTGCCACTACGAATGTATAGGCGTTTGCAAGTACGAACAGAAATAAAATTGATGTAAACAATGAAGAGGCTGCAAGCGCTCGTACGAGCGTTGTAGCCCCTTCAAACAGCTGATCAGGGGGTGCAGAGAGTCGGACCCACACCGATCTAATAAGTAGCTACATCGACTTACCTGCTAACGCCGATGCTGCTGCAGAATCAACTGAAGCCTCTGGTGCCGGTGTCCTCGCTCGTCTGACAGGATGCAGGACCTGTGAATGACGTCACAGCGTGATCTCTCGAGAACACGGCTGTGTCTGCACTGCCAGAAGCTGGGCGTTCTGAAGAGAAGTGGATGATACTTCTCTTCAGAGCGCCCAGCTAGTGAAAGTATTAAAAACGCCCCGATGTATGCACATAATACACGCCCACTTGGACTTTTACTTTTAAACACACCCACTTGGACTTTTGCAAGCCTCATTTGAATAACTACAAAAATGGTCATAACTTGGCCAAAAATGCTCGTTTTTAAAAAATAAAAACGTTACTGTAATCTACATTGCAGCGCCTATCTGCTGCAATAGCAGATAGGGGTTGCAAAATCTGGTGACAGAGCCTCTTTAAGCAAGAGGAACAGCAATTCACAATCACATCTTATCGCTTTGCAATGTCGCATCTATTCTTCTACTGGAAAATTGTTAGAAAAAGTTAGAAAGTGTATTTGCACAAAATTCACTCACTTCCAAACGCAAACTAATGTAAAGGATACAATGGTGTCTACGAGCAGTCACTGTAAAGGATCGGCCAGGCACAGCTTCTGTATCAACGCCCATAGGTAATCAGTCTGCATCTGCTTCTATGTCTGTGAGACTGACTCCATCTTCCACCACTCAGGATGGCAGGCTTAGGAGTGGGAGAGCCTATCACAGCCTGGCCAGACGGAGCTAGCTCCCGTCCTCTGTCTATGTATACCTGCCTTTCCTGTTCCTCCTTGCTTGTGATTCTTCTCTGTTTGTTTCCTGGCCCTGCTGCAGCTTCTTGAACTACTTGTCCCTGCTTCATATTGACCCTGGCTTGCTGACTCCTCTCCTGCTCTGCGTTTGGTACCTCGTGCTCTCCTGCTTTGACTCGGCTTGTTCACCACTCTCCTGCTCTACGTTTGGCACCTCGTACTCTCCGGGTTTGACTCGGCTCCTTTACTACTCTTGTTGCTCACGGTGTTGCCGTGGGCAACCGCCCCTTTTCCCTTTTGTTCTGTGTTCCCTTGTCTGGTTGTCTGTCGTGCAATTATTGAGTGTAGGGACCGTCGCCCAGTTGTACCCCGTCGCCTAGGGCGGGTCGTTGAAAGTAGGCAGGGACTGAGTGGCGGGTAGATTCCGATTTGGTTTTAGGCCTTCCCTGGTTGCAGTTGCATAATCCCACGTTTGACTGGAATACTGGGGATCTTACCAAATGGGGTAATGAATGCATGGCGTCATGTTTTTCTGTTAATTCTATTTCTCTCCCTGAGGAGGTGAACACTCTACCTGAGTTTGTTCAGGACTTCGCTGATGTTTTCTCTAAAGAGGCCTCCGAAGTGTTACCACCTCATAGAGAATACTATTGCGCAATTGATTTGGTACCAGGAGCTAAGCTCCCTAAGGGTAGGATATTTAATCTCTCTTGTACCGAATGTGAAGCCATGAGAGAGTATATCCAGGAATGCCTGGCCAAGGGTTACATTCGCCCCTCTACTTCTCCGGTAGGTGCTGGCTTCTTCTTTGTAGGGAAGAAGGATGGTGGTCTTAGGCAATGCATTGACTACCGAAACTTGAATAAGGTCACTGTAAGGAACCAGTATCCCCTTCCTTTGATTCCTGATATCTTCAATCAGGTTCAGGGGGCCCAATGGTTCTCTAAGTTTGATCTAAGAGGGGCTTATAACCTTATCCGCATCAAAGAGGGGGATGAGTGGAAGACTGCGTTTAACACGCCCGAAGGTCATTTCGAATACCTCGTCATGCCCTTTGGGTTGTGTAATGCTCCCGCAGTCTTCCAGAATTTCATAAATGAGGTTTTAAGAGACTACCTGGGGGTATTTCTTGTAGTGTACCTTGATGACATACTTGTGTTTTCCAAGGACTGGTCCTCCCACATTGAGCATGTCAGGAAGGTGCTCCAGGCCCTTCAGGAAAACAAACTGTTTGCTAAGACCGAAAAATGTGTGTTTGGGGTGCAGGAGATACCGTTTTTGGGTCAAATCCTCACTCCTCATGAATTCCGCATGGACCCCGCCAAGGTCCAGGCTCTGGCGGAATGGGTCCAACCTGCCTCCCTGAAGGCGTTACAGTGCTTCCTGGGGTTCGCTAATTATTACAGGAGATTTATTGCTAACTTCTCGGTCATCGCCAAGCCTCTTACGGATCTCACTCGCAAAGGTGCTGATCTCCTCCACTGGCCTCCTGAGGCTGTTCAGGCTTTTGAGGTTCTTAAGAAGTGCTTTATCTCGGCCCCAGTGCTGGTTCAGCCCAACCAAATGGAGCCATTTATCGTGGAGGTTGACGCGTCCGAGGTGGGAGTGGGGGCTGTCTTGTCCAAGGGTACCAGGTCCCTCACCCATCTCCGTCCCTGTGCCTACTTCTCCAGGAAGTTTTCGCCCACTGAGAGTAACTATGATATTGGCAACCGCAAACTCTTAGGCATTAAATGGGCATTTGAAGAGTGGCGCCACTTCCTGGAGGGGGCTAGGCACCAGGTAACGGTCCTTACCGACCACAAGAATCTGGTTTCCTAGAATCTGCCCGGACTCTGCACTATCTGGCCATCCAGGCATCCTGGGTACCAAGCACCTCATTGCCAGAAACTATTCGTGGCCTGGGTTGCTCAAAGACGTTAAGGCCTACGTCGCCGCTTGTGAAGTTTGTGCTAGGTCCAAGACTCCCAGGTCCCGACCAGCGGGCTTACTATGTTCTTTGCCCGTTCCCCAGAGACTTTGCACCCATATCACCATGGATTTCATCACCGATTTGCCTCCATCTCAAAGCAAGTCGGTGGTGTGGGTTGTAGTAGACCGCTTCAGTAAGATGTGCCACTTTGTGCCCCTCAAGAAACTACCCAATGCTAAGACGTTAGCTACCTTGTTTGTCAAACACATCCTGCGTCTCCATGGGGTCCCTGTCAATATTGTTTCTGATAGAGGGGTACAATTTGTTTCATTGTTTTGGAGAGCCTTCTGTAAAAAGTTGGGGATTGATCTGTCCTTCTCCTCTGCCTTCCATCCTGAAACTAATGGCCAAACTGAGAGGACTAATCAGTCTCTAGAACAATATTTAAGGTGTTTTATCTCTGACTGTCAATATGATTGGGTCTCATTCATTCCCCTCGCCGAATTTTCCCTTAATAACCGGGTCAGTAACTCGTCAGGGGTCTCCCCCTTTTTCTGTAATTTTGGGTTTAATCCACGGTTCTCCCCCGTTTCACCTGGTAGTTCCAACAATCCCGAGGTAGAGGTCGTTCATCGGGAACTGTGCACAGTCTGGGCCCAGGTTCAGAAGAACCTAGAGGCGTCCCAGAGCATACGAAAAACTCAGGCAGATAGAAGACGTTCTGCTAACCCCTTGTTTATGGTCGGGGATCTGGTGTGGCTATCGTCAAAAAATTTGCGCCTTAAAGTCCCGTCCAAGAAGTTTGCTCCCCGGTTTATTGGGTCGTACAAGGTCATTGAAGTCCTCAATCCTGTCTCCTTCCGACTGGTGTTGCCCCATCTTTTCGAGTACACAACGTGTTTCATGCCTCCCTCCTTAAATGCTGCTCCCCGTCCTTGGCTCCCTCGAGGGAATCTCCGGTCCCTGTTCTCACCCCTGAGGGGGTAGAATTCGAGGTGGTCAAGATTGTGGACAGCAGGATGGTCCAAGGCTCCCTCCAGTACCTGGTCCATTGGAGAGGATACGGGCCTGAGGAGAGGACTTGGGTACCCGCCCGGGATGTTCACGCTGGGATATTGGTCAGGAGGTTCCACCTTCGTTTCACCAATAAACCAGGTCCACTTAGAAAGGGTCCGGTGGCCCCTCATAAAAGGGGGTTACTGTAAAGGATCGGCCAGGCACAGCTTCTGTATCAACGCCCATAGGTAATCAGTCTGCACCTGCTTCTATGTCTGTGAGACTGACTCCATCTTCCACCACTCAGGATGGCAGGCTTAGGAGTGGGAGAGCCTATCACAGCCTGACCAGACGGAGCTAGCTCCAGCCCTCTGTCTATGCATACCTGCTTTTCCTGTTCCTCCTTGCTTGCGATTCTTCTCTGTTTGTTTCCTGGCCCTGCTGCAGCTTCTTGAACTACTTGTCCCTGCTTCGTATTAACCCTGGCTTGCTGACTACTCTCCTGCTCTGCGTTTGGTACCTCGTGCTCTCCTGGTTTGACTCGGCTTGTTCACCACTCTACTGCTCTGCGTTTGGCACCTCGTACTCTCCTGGTTTGACTCGGCTCGTTTACTACTCTTGTTGCTCACGGTGTTGCCGTGGGCAACCACCCCGTTTCCCTTTTGTTCTGTGTTCCCTTGTCTGGTTGTCTGTCGTGCACTTATTGAGTGTAGGGACCGTCGCCCAGTTGTACCCCGTCGCCTAGGGCGGGTCGTTGCAAGTAGGCAGGGACTGAGTGGCGGGTAGATTAGGGCTCACTTGTCTGTTTTCCTATCCCTGTCATCAGGGCCGCCATCAGGAATTTCAAGGGCCCCCTACAGCTAAATTTTCTGGGCCCCCCTACCGTGGCACCGCCTGTTAACGGTACTCCGTCCAGCACTATATCATGGTACCCAGGGCCGCCATCAGGGGGGGTATTATGGGTACTGATGTGAGAGGCCCGGCCAAACCTAATTGAAAGGGGGGCACCGGCAACTGCCGCGACTTGCCTTTGGTAGTAAAAAAAAACAGGCCCCTGCAATGGGGCTTGTTTTTTTCACCAAAAGAATGTCGTGAGCTGCGGGCCCCCCTTTCAATTAGGTTTGGCCGGGCCTCTCACATCAGTACCCATAATACCCCCCCTGATGGCGGCCCTGGGTAGCATGGGGGTCGTCATGGGGGCCGTCAAACACTGCCGCCCGTGCAACCGATCGCGCGCACCCGCAAACTCCCGCGCATGCGCACCCGCGACCGCCTGGAACCGCGCACCGAATTTTGAGGCAGATTTTGACCTGCCAACACTATCTTGCCGCGTTTTTTGCCCGCGGCGATTGAGGACAGCAGACAAAAAACGCAGGGAAAAATGCATTTTCTGCCTCCCATTGATTTCGATGAGAGGTCAGAGGCGGAACCGCGGCAAGAAAGGACGTGCTGCTTTTTCTTTTTTCCGCGACTTCCTCCCATTGATTTCAGATTAAATCAATGGGAGGCGGTTTTGGAAGTTCTTTGGTGCTGATTCTGACGCAGTGTCCGAGTCAATATCAAGGCCCAAAAACTTTGTGAACTGGGCCTTATTGTTAGGGCTTATTCAGACGAACACTACCCCCTGAGGAAGCCATATCGGCGAAACGCGCGTCGGGGCGCAACACCTTTCAGGCTGCAGTGCGGGACTTCACTAGATTCATTCTAATGGGTAAGCCCACGACTATACTTTTCACACTTGATACAATGTGATTTCACACGGACCAAACATACTGGACTACGTCTCCGACAGCTTTAGGTTTACTTTGGCACTTTGATTCAGATCGTTTGTACCTATTTTTGCCAAGGGCAAAAACAAATATAGACATCTAAACACTACTCTCGAGTAATGTAACAGACATCAGAGCTATTTGGATTGACTTGGTGCTATAATTTAATTCCTAAATTCTGCTGCTTGTTACTTCTAGTCCATTATATGTGCAGATAATATATCATCTAGACGCTGTCACGTGTGATTCACACTAGGAAGTGTTTTTGTACTAGAATTTATGTATTTATAGTGGGCTCTATATCCCAATTCTTTAATACTTTTGAAATTACCGCACTGCTTTTTCCTTGTTTTATTCGGATCCATCTTTGAATTTTATCTGTAATTATAATTTTGTATTGTATGTCCTAATAAAATTTTGCTATTTTTATATTCAACTTTTGTGGCGATATGACTTCTTTTTCTCCCAGTTTATTATGATTATATGAAGTTTTGCTGTATTACTTACATTTTGGGGCGCCTTGGATATTTGCTTGTGGCGCCTAACTCTTTACTCAACCTGGTAAGTCCTTATATTGAGAACGTGTAATACGTCCGTGCAACGTGCGTGATTTTCACGCGCCTCACACGGACCTATGTTACTCTATGGGGCCGTTCAGACTGTCAGTGATTTTCACGTAGCGTGTGTCCGCTGCATAAAACTCACGACATGTCCGACATGTCCGATATTTGTGCATTGTTCGCGCATCACGCACCCATTGAAGTCAATGGGTGCATGAAAATCACGCCCAGCACTTCCGCAGCAGTATAAACTATGAATGAAAACAGAAAAGCTCCACGTGCTACAAAAATACAAACAGAGTGTCATAATGATGGCGGCCACGCATCATACGCTGCTGACACACGGAGCTGTTATGGACCTTTTGCATGCGCAGAACGCCACGTTTTTGCGCACGCAAAAAGCCCACGCTCGTGTAAATCCGGCTTTAGGGTAGGAACACACTAGGCATGAACGCTGCGGATTTTATGCAACACATTTTATTGTGGAAAATCCGCAGCGTATTACAGTCGCAGCAGAGTGGATGAGATTTGAACAAATCTCATCCGCACGCTGCAAAATTAATGGACCTGCAGTGTGGCTTTTTAAGCCGCAGCGTGTCAATTTATTCTGTGGGATCGCTGCTCCTCTGTTGCGGAAATGCTGCGGTTCTGCCGCAAAAATCACACATGAAAAGAAAAAAAAAAAGGCACTTTTTTAAATTTATAAAAAAGTTTAGACTTACCCCGGCCGTAGTCCTGGTGACGCGATCCTCCTGTCATGACGTTTCATACCATGTGACTGCTGCAGCGGTCACATGGTCTACAGCGTCATCCCAGGAGGCGGGGCTACGTTCAGAAGAGAGAGATGCGTCACCAGGACTATGGCCGGGGTAAGTCTAAACTTTTTTTTCCCTGCAGGATTCCCGCAGCAGACATGCGTCACGAAACCTGCGCCACTATTTGGTGCAGTTTTGCTGTCGGAATTCCCTGCGGCTACCGGGGCGGATAAGCTGTGTAGTTTTACTCAGCATATCCGCCTAGTGTGTTCCTACCCTTATGATGTCGCTCCTGGAGCTGCTGCCGGTCTCTAAATAGAAAATTGGTCCAGTAGAATTTGGAATTATTTTTTTTTGTGAACCAGCTTAAAAAAATACAAAACTTTTGTGTTAGGGCCTGTTCACATCACCGTTCGCTTCCGCTCGGGGGTTCCGTCTGAGGTTTCCGTCGGGTGAAACCCGCAACGTAAAGTGAAAGTGACAGCACAGCTTCCGTTTCCGTCAGCATTAGCGCAGTCGACTCCGCTATTGATTCCGTCCGAAAACCTGCCGGAATGGTGACGAACGGAAACCATTAGCGATGTTTCCGTCACCATTGAGATCAATGGTGACTGAAACGGAAGCTGTGCTGTCACTTTCACTTTCCGTTGCGGGGTTCACCCGACAGAAACCTCAGACGGAACCCCGGAGCGGAAGCGAACGGTGATGTGAACAGGCCCTAACACAAAAGTTTTGTATTTTTTTAAGATGGTTCACAAAAAAAAATAATTCCAAATTCTACTGGACCAATTTCCTATTTAGAGACCGGCAGCAGCTCCAGGAGCGACATCATAAGGGACACACTAGGCGGATATGCTGAGTAAAACTACACAGCTTATCCGCCCCGGTAGCCGCAGGGAATTCTGCCAGCAAAACCGCACCAAATAGTGGCGCAGGTTTCGTGAGGAATGTCCGCTGCGGGAATCCTGCAGGGAAAAAAAAGTTTAGACTTACCCCGGCCGTAGTCCTGGTGACGTATCTCTCTCTTCTGAACGTAGCCCCGCCTCCTGGGATGACGCTGTAGACCATGTGACCGCTGCAGCAGTCACATGGTATGAAACATCATGACAGGAGGCCGAGCTGCGCTAAGAATAGAGGATCGCGTCACCAGGACTACGGCCGGGGCAAGTCTAAACTTTTTTATAAATGTAAAAAAGTACCTTTTTTTTTCTCATGTGTGATTTTTGCGGCAGAACCACAGCATTTCCGCAACAGAGGAGCGGCGATTCCACAGAATACATTGACATGCTGCGGCTTAAAAAGCCACACTGCAGGTCCATTATTTTTGCAGCGTGTGGATGAGATTTGTTCAAATCTCATCCACTCTACTGCGACTATAATACGCTGCGGATTTTCCACAATAAAATGTGTTGCATAAAATCCGCAGCGTTCATGCCTAGTGTGTTCCTACCTTAAGGCCGGATTTACACAAGCGTGTGCTTTTTGCGTGCGCAAAAACGTGGCGTTTTGCGCATGCAAAAGGTCCATAACAGCTCCGTGTGGCAGCAGCGTATGATGCGCGGCTGCGTGATTTTCGCGCAGCCGCCATCATTATGACACTCTGTTTGTATGTTTGTAGTACGTGGTGCTTTTCTGTTTTCATTCATAGTTTATACTGCTGCGGAAGCGCTGGCCGTGATTTTCACGCACCCATTGACTTCAATGGGTGCATGATGCGTGAACAATGCACAAATATCGGACATGTCGTGAGTTTTACGCAGCGGACACACGGACACACGCTGCGTGAAAATCACTGACAGTCTGCACGGCCCCATAGAGTAACATAGGTCCTTGCGAGGCGCGTGAAAATCACGCGCGTTGCACAGACGTATTACACGTTCGTCTGAATAAGCCCTAACAATAAGGCCCAGTTCACAGAGTTTTTGGGCCTTGATATTGACTCGGACACTGCGTCAGAATCGGCACCAAACAACTTCCAAAACCGCCTCCCATTGATTTAATCTGAAATCAATGGGAGCCAGTCGCGGAAAAAAGAAAAAGCAGCACGTCCTTTCTTGCCGTGGTTCAGAAAATGCATTTTTCGCTGCGTTTTTTGTCTGCTGTCCTCAATCGCCGCAGGCAAAAAACGCAGCAAAAAACGCGGCAAGATAGTGTGGGCAGGTCAAAATCTGCCTCAAAATTGTTTAAGGAATTTTGAGGCAGATTTTTTCGGCCTGCAAAATACTCTGTGTGAACAGGGCCATACATAAACAGCACTTTGAGACATTTTACTCACTGTGTCAGAAGAGATGCTCCCACTCCAGTCCTCGTCAGGCGATGTCTTCGGTCCAGATGTCGTCCTTCACCTCCAGGCAATGGCGGGGATCGAAGAACTCCTGCCGCCGCGCAAGAACTGGACTCCTCCCCCTCTCCTTACGCAGCTACGCACTGGAGGAGGAGGAGGCGGAGTCAGACGAGGAGGCGGAGTCGGACGAGGAGGCGCTGGACGAGGAGGCGCTGGACGAGGAGGCCGAGGAGGCCGAGGAGGAGGACGAGGAGGCGGAGTCGGAGGCGTGCCAGCAGGTAATTAAACTGTGCGCCGCTGTCCTGGCTGTTCTTCCCAGTTGATTGGTCGCTGTACTTTTGGTGCGTGCGCACCGCATCCCTCTCGGTGGCGGGCACGAGCGGGTTGCTTTCCGGCGTGTCCGGTCGTTCGCGCGTGAGCGCGCGTTTGCGGTAACGAGCGCGCCGGTGCGCGCTTGCGGTCATTCGCGCGCGGTCGCGCGCGGTGTTTCGCGGCGGTGTTAGATGAGAGGGGGGGCCCGCAGCTCACGGCGGTGTTTGACGAGAGGGGGGCCCGCAGCTCACGACATTGCTTTGGTGAAAAGAACAGGGGGGCCTGTTTTTTTCTACCAAAGGCAAGTCGTGGCAGTTGCCGGGCCCCCCTTTCAATTAAGTTTGGCCGGGCCCCCTACAGTAGTACCCCTAATACCCCCTGATGGCGGCCCTGCCTGTCATTTACAGTCACTCTTGAAGATCTGTTGTTTTGAAGCAATGTTAAAAATAGAAGACAAGCAGTCTCTAATTCAGGTTTAATCCAATGACGTTTTGGTAGGGGGATTCTTGTCAGGTTTGTCTCTTGACTCTTTGGTGTTTGGACTGTTTCCCATGGAAAGGACAGGGTAAGATTTTGTAGAGCTATGGTTTTGTGTATTGCCTCCAAAAGTCAGCTGTACATGAGATATTTTTGTTTTAAAGACGTAATGAAGGACTTGAGTACTTTTCGTTTATTGAGAATAGAAGTCAGTAGATCTTGAAATATGGGTTGCCTCTTAGACTAGTTTTTCAGTGTCCTTGGCGCTATGTAGGATTCGCTCTTTAATTCAAAAGGCCAGCATTCAACAAATTGGGTCACATGGTGGATCTGTGGGTTTGGGTTTTGGTCTGAGAGACCTATGTGCCCTTTTGGTCACCAGCAAAGGGTTGTCTCATCATTAAGGAGGTTAGAGAAAATCTCAGCTAGGGCCTTGGGTAAGGCTTTCATGGCTATCAAATCAGGGATGCCTTTGATCCTCAGATTGTTTCTTCTATCCCAGTTTTCATGGTACTCCAAAATAGTGTAAATTTTATTGGGTATGTAAACAAGATATGGTCTCTGTTGAGTATTTAATTATAGAGGACAGATTTTTTTCTAGCATTTCTAAACTGTGGTTATAAGGCCGGGTTCCCACGGGTCGGATACGCTGTGTAAAAATCACGCAGTGTATCCGACCTGAAACCCGCAGCACCTTCCGTCTGAAAATTCACATCACGGAATTTCCGCTGTGTAAAAAATTGCTCATACTTACACCCTCCCTCCTTTGACGTCTGCTCCGGCCTCCTTTGATGCTGTTGCAGGGCATGTGACACTGCAACCTGTGATTGAAACGTCATCCCAGGAGGCCGGACTGTAGGAAGAAGAAGGGTGTTCTGGGTAAGTATGATTTTTTTTTTTTTTGCGAGTTGCGTTTTTTGCGGCGTAATTGCTGTGATTATGCAGCAAAAGTCGCAACACTTAGCTTTCTGTTGCGGGTTTTACATCACAATTTAACATGCAGCGGAATTAAATTCTGCATCGCAGGTCAATTTATTAGGGCATGACCAGACGTGGCGGAATTGCTCTGGAATTCCGCAACGACAGTCCGCTGCGGAAATCCGCAGCGTACACGTTTCTCCATTGCTTTCCACAGCTTTTTAGTGAGGTTCGTTTACACGTTGTGGAAAACTCCGCTGCGGACCAGAGGCTGCGGTGCGGAGTTTGGTGTCCGCAGCATACACTGGTTGTTGCGGATGTGTAGCGGACTTGTTGCGGACTCATTGCGGAATTTCTCCATTGACTTCAATGGAGAGTCAAAATTCCGCAATGAAGTCCGCAGATGTTATGTGTGCTGTGTAGCGTATTTGTTTTACGAACATGACATTTCTTCATTCTGGCTGGACCTATGTATTTCTAGGTCTACAGCCAGACTGAGGCCCCATACACACTAACGTAAAAACGCCCGTAATCACGGTCCGTTATTACGGCACGGGAAGGCCCATAGAAGTCAATGGTGCTCCCATAATTACGGGTGACTACGTGTGTGCACCCGTAATTACGGGAGCGTTGCTCGGCGACGTCAGTAAATAGTCACTGTCCAGGGTGCTGAAAGAGTTAAACGATCGGCAGTTTCAGCACCCTGGACAGTAACTTCCGATCACAATATACATCAACCTGTAAAAAAAATAGAAGTTCCTACTTACCGAGAACTCCCTGCTTCTTCCTGCAGTCCAGCCTCCCGGGATGACGTTTCAGTCCAAGTGACGACTGCAGCCAATCACAGGCTGCAGCGGTCACATGGACTGCCGCGTCATCCAGTGAGGTCGAGCTGGATGTCAAGAGAGGGACGCGTCACCAAGGCAACGGCCGGGTAAGTATGAATTTCTTTTACTTTTACTAGTGAAAGGGCTGTCCCTTCTCTCTATCCTGCACTGATAGAGAGAAGGGAAGTACTTTCACCTCAATACACAACGGCTGGTCCGCATCAATTTAATGCTGATTTTAGGGAGAGCCGCAACAGAATCTGCAACACAGATTATGTGCACCATTGATGCGGACAGTGGCGGAAGAAATACGCCACGTCTGGTCATGCCCTTAACGTTTGTGCTGTGGTTTTTTTCCGCAGCACAGGCATGAAATTTTCTAAATCTCATCCATTTTGCTGCTACTTTAAATGCTGTGGAACTTCCGCATACAATTCCGATGCAGAAATTCTGCAGCGTTTAAGCTATGTGAGAACGCGGGCCTAATAGTTATTGTTTAATATCAGTAAGGTCCTTGACAATTGGTGTAAAAGACTTGGTTAGAACACATTTAATAAAGGACCTGGAAATTGGAAAATCCTTAGGATACTTGATCTGCTTGAGTCATTGTAGTTACAGGATGTGCAGTAGCCTCAGATTTCTCATTGTTGCAAGCGTGAGTTCTTTATGATTTCTCTCTTCTTTATGAAGTCCCCTCATCTCTTTTCGTAGACAATGTTTTCACTTTAATATAGACTGCACCTTGCTGGGCAGGCTTTCAATCTCCAGAAAAATTAGGGCATAGCCCTATATGAGATAATTCAGTGCTGTAGAAATGCTTTGAGATTGGAAATGCTGTAAGGTGACGGTAGAAGGATGGCTTAGGCTCCATGCACATGACCATGCCCGTAATTACATCCTGTAATTACGGCCACGGACGGCCGCGGGCAGCTGGCAAAATTTACGGCCCGTGCTACCATTATAACGAATGGGAGTACGGTCCGTAAAATTAAAAAATAGGACAAGTTTCTACGGCACAGATACCTTCCTGTAAATATATGAGAAGGTGTCGATCGGACATAGAAACAAATGGGCCCGTAATTAAGGAACGTAATTACGGTACGTAATTACTGGCGATTTTACGGTCGTGTGCATGGGGCCTTATTCTGTGTTTAGAGTGCTGAAACTGATCCAGAAAAAATTTAGAGCTATGCTCTTGAAACTCTGTACAAGGAATCTAAGCAAAACAGGAAGGACACATCTGTAAGTGGTGAAACTTAGATAAAAACAATTTTTTGGTTAGCGATATAGATGAAGAGTTAATCTGGCAGATTGCTCCTAAAACACCAATCTAGAATCTGGACACCTATACAATATACCTACAGGGCCTTTTATGATATCCCATTCTAAATCCATAGGCATTTATATGGAGTTAGTCCCCCTTTGCAGCTAAAATAGCTTCCACACTTTTGGGAAGTTTTGCCCATTCATCCAGACCGCTGCGATCAAAGGGTTAAACAGCTGGGGTTGGAATGACACCAGCTGTATTTAGCTGGCTGCTCTAAGATCAGGAGCTGTAAGTTACAGCTCTTACTTAGTGGATGACCGCTCACAGTAGCGCCCATCAGCCTCTTCTACAGAGACGCCAAAAGACGTCACTGTAGACAAAGCACCTGTACCGCCTTCCGTCAAAAGAGGTTGGGCGGTGGTTAAGGAGTTAATGAAATATTCAAATTGATTGATTAAGAGGTGTCACAATTCTTTTGTTCATATAGTCTATGTTTGTCACCTGAAAAGGACATAACTGTATATCTTGATTTTGATTCGTCCATGTACCACTAGAGCATTGCAATGCCAGCACCCATGTATAAAACATAGTGCTATAAACTGTAAGGTAACACAAGGTACCAAAAATGCAAACTCTCGACCACAGCAAGTGTTTATTGACTTGAAGATTTCCAGGAAGTTAAGTGATGTGTTTGCCTTAAATAAACATAAATTACCATTGTAAGGGTATGTTCACACATAGTGACCAAAAAACGTCTGAAAATACGGAGCTGTTTTTAGGCGAAAACAGCTCCTGATTTTCAGACGTTTTTGTAGCAACTCTAATTTTTCACTGCGTTTTTTACGGCCGTTTTTGGAGCTGTTTTTCAATGGAGTCAATGAAAAACGCCACCAAAAACGTCCCAAGAAGTGTCCTGCACTTCTTTTGACGAGCAATCATTTTACGTGCCGTATTTTGACAGCGACGCGTAAAATACAGGCTCATGGGAACAGAACATTTGTAGGCTTAATGGAGCCATTTTTTCAGGCATAATTCAAGGCATAAAATGCCCGAATTACGCCTGAAAACACTGCGTGTGAACATACCCTAATTGTGTGTGTATCCTTCAATTCTTGAAAATCCTGCAGCCTGTCATGTTACAACGCTTAAAACTAAGTTAATCAACTTAGATTTGATCAGTATTCGGGTATGTGCACACACACTAATTACGTCCGTAATTGACGGACGTATTTCGGCCGCAAGTCCCGGACCGAACTCAGTGCAGGGAGCCGGGCTCCTAGCATCATACATATGTACGATGCTAGGAGTCCCTGCCTCTCCGTGGAACTACTGTCCCGTACTGAAAACATGATTACAGTACGGGACAGTTGTCCTGCAGAGAGGCAGGGACTCCTAGCATCGTATATAACTATGATGCTAGGAGCCCGGCTCCCTGCACTATGTTCGGTCCGGTACTTGCGGCCGAAATACGTCCGTAAATTACGGACGTAATTAGTGTGTGTGCACATACCCTTCAGGTTAAATTGTGTGTAAAGGCCCTTTTACACAGGCTGATAAGCAGCCGGTGCAGCGAGCGCTGATCAACGAGACATCATTGATCGGCGCTTTTTTGCTACTGTCATGCGGAGCTATGGATGGGGACGAGCGTTCGTTACTCCGATCACTCATCCCCAGACATTATTATCATGTCGGCAGAACGTCTCCCTGTTTACACAGGGAGATGTGCTGCCGAGAACAATGATATTTCACTATTTTAAAACGATACAATCAGCCGATGATCGAGCATTTGCTCGTTCATCTGCTGATCGTTCCCCTGTTTACACAGGGCAATTATCAGCAATGAGTGTTCGATGAACGCTCGTCTGCCTGATAATCGTCCAGTGAAAAACCCCCTTTAGATGCACAAAATGATTTGATCGGTTTTAGGCTTAGATTGTGTGTCAGAGGCACACAGGAACGCTGTCAGCCAAGCCGTCAGCCCCACTGACTGACTGGATACAGCTTACAGCTTACAGTGGCGTTGGGTGTATATATTATATTGCTTATCTTTTATTCATTTTTTGGGGGAAGGAATTCATAAAAAACCCCAGCTATTCCAGCATTGTTTTTTTCGGTTTAAATTCACGCCGTTTACTATGCAGTGTAAATAACATGTTAAATTAATTCTATGGGTCAGTAAGATTACGGTGATACCAAATATGTATGTATTTTTTTATGTTTTACTACTTTTGTACAATTAAAACTCTTTTAAACAAAAATTATTTGTTTTTGCATCGCCGCTTTTCAAGATCCCTAACTTTTTATTTTGTATGTCAAGGTCGCCATATGAGGACTTTTTGTGGGAAGATATGTAGTTTTCATTGGTATCATTTTGGGGTACATGGGATTTATTGAATAACTTTTATTGAATTTTTTTGGTGGGGGGAATGGAAAGAAAAAAAATGTTGCCATTGTTTTTGTGTGTTTTTTGTAACTCGCTTACCCAGCAGTTTAATTAATTAATTAACTTTATTACTCGGGTCGGTACGATCGCGGGGATGCCATATATGTGTTTTTTGTGTGTGTTTTTTTGTACTTCTAGTAAATAAAACCACTTTTTATGAAAAAATGTGGTTTTATTTAAATTTTTACTTTAATTTTTTTAATTTTTTTAATGAACTTTATTTAACATTATTATTTTTATTTTTTTATAGTCCCACTATGGGACTTTATCATGCAATTGCTTATATAATGCTTTAGTATACTTAGTAAACCAAAGCATTATTGCCTGTCAGTGTAAGGGTATGTTCACACGGCAGCGTCCGTTACGGCTGAAATTACGGGGCTGTTTTCAGGAAAAAACAGCTCCGTAATTTCAGCCGTCATGGCATGTTGAGGCGCTTTTTCGCTGCGTCAATTACGGACGTAAATGGAGCTGTTTTTCCATGGAGTCAATGGAAAACGGCTCCATTTAACGTCTGAAGAAGTGACAGGCACTTCTTTGACGCGGGCGTCTATTTGACAGCGCCTATTTGGCGCCTTTTGACAGCGGGGCGTAAAAAACATCGTAAGACCCATTCAAATGAATGGGCAGATGTTTGCTGACGCTATTGAGCCGCATTTTCGGACGTAAATCGAGGCGGAAAACGCCCGAATTACGTCCGTGTGAACATACCCTTAAACTGACAGGCCATCTATTAGGCAATGCCTCTGGCACAGCCTAATAGGCATACAGCCAGGGCAGGCCTGGTGGTCTTTGTTAGGCCCCCGGCTGCCATGGCAACCCATCGGCGGTCGATGATTGCATTTGCTGGCCGCCGATCGTTGGCAGAGGTAGCTCCCTCCCTCTGTCAAACAACTTAAATGTTGTGGTCGCTATTAACCGTGGCAATTTAGGTGTTAAACGGTCAGGATCCTAGCCGTTGCAGCAGGAGCCCGGCTCTCAGTCACAGCTAGACTCCTGCGGCGATCTCCTAATGGCTGCATTCTGTGCCGTGCATGTACGTGATTATGCGTCAACGGGCTAAATATCCAGTGCACTGAATAGATGGAAGATTCTTATGTTTTGAAATTTGTCTTACTTGAACAAATGCTGACACTCTAATCACATTGCTGTCTGCCAGTAGTTCCCATTTGTCCATATGTAAATTAGTTTTTCCACAGGATGGAAATATTGCAGAACTTTGTGACAAGACTGCCCTACCCCATTAGAGATACTTCAATCTCTAAAAAGAACACTTTATTAGACTAGGAATGAGCCTGAGGACAAACAATTAACGCAAGAAATAGGTCTTGAGATTAGCAAAAGACTAAATCTCTTCCTGTGAGTAATCTGAGGATTGTAAAGAGAAGAAACACACGGCTCACCATAGGGTAGTATAATCAGGACAGGAATGAGAATATTGGCAAATGCCAGAGATTGCATGACTTCATCAGCCATTCATACAAGTTACACCCACACACAGCCATTTTTCAGATTTTCATTTTTTCCTCCCTAAATTCTAAAAGCTAGAACTTTTTTATTGTTACGTCAATATAGCCCTATGAGGGCTTGATTGTTGCAGGACGAGTCATAGTTTTTCATGGCCCCATTTATTATACCATATGATGTACTAGGAAAGGGAAAAAAATACTTTGTGCGGTTCAAAAAATATATAATTTTGATCACTTTTTATTCCATTTTTTTGTGGGATATGAGGTGACCAAAAAAACAGCGATTCTGGCATTTTACTTTTTTTTATGGTGTTCACCGTGCATGTTAAATAATGATACATTGTAATAGTTCAGACTTTTACGGACGCGGCAATATCAATTATATTTATTTTAATTTTTATTACCATGCTTTATTATATTTTTTTGTACTTAAAATAAAAGCTTTATTTAACTAATTTTTACTTTTTTTATTAGTCCCCTTAGGGGACTTAAACGAGCGATCGTTGGATCGCTTGCACAATATACTGCAATACTAATGTCTTACTGATAGGCTGTTATTAAGCCCTGACGGACGCAGGGCTTAATAGGAGAACAAAGTTGGCAGACCTGGGGGCCTTCATTAGGCCTTCAAACTACCATAACAACCATTGTCACCCCGCGATCGCGTCACGGGGAGGGCGATGGGCTGTCAGAGGGGGAGCCTCCCTCTTTTTAACGCTTTAACTGCCGCAGTTGCTATTGACCATGGCATCTAAAGGGTTACACGACCGGGATCGCAATTGAGCGCAATCCTGCTGTTACATTTAATGGTCGGCTGTATCATACAGCCGACACCTGCGTTGTATGGAGCGGGCTCAGCCTGTAAGCCCGCTCTATACTTCCCCTAGCCGGATATGACGTAAGTATATGTCATACGTCGGGAAGGGGATAACTGAAAAAAAATGTGTTTATTAATTTATTTATGTGTATTTACCTCTGGAGCCATACTCCTTTTTGATACTGTACTTGAGGAAGAGAAAATTCTGTTCTCGAAGCACGCCGTCTATTTTTGCCAAAGAAAAGGACATTTTACTTCTACCTTTTGCTTTGAAGTCCTGCCACTGTGGCAGCTCATCCCGGAACCAAAATGATTTTCTGTCCCTATACTCAAGCTAGAGAATGCTCCTTCAAAGTGAAAATTGTCAAGAGGACACTGGTACATGCAGATGCTATAATTTATTCACCATGTTTAAGACTCACAGCGAATAAAAGTTTTTTTGCTTTTTGGAGTTTGTATTGAGGTTCACATTTCTAAAGTTTCCTAATCACTAGTGATCAAGATAGTCAAAAACACGAGTAGAACAGTTATCAATAGATATTATTCACAAAGTTATGGAATTGTAACAGTGTCCAAAAGACAGGATAAGATACCATCTGGGAAATTAGGCTGTTTTCCAGGCGTAGCTATGGTGGCCGCAGCGGTCGCATCTGCGACTGAGCCCTGATGCCAGGGGGGGCCCACCACATCTATTCATAGATACTGTATTAACTGGGGCCTATGTAGTAAACTACACAAGCCCCTGTTACTACAGTGACATCTCCATATACTTCACCTCCTCGCTCCTGAGTTTGGTCCTCCACGGCTTCAGGGGCAGCACTGGACCCTGATGCCCAAAGCCAAAGAGGACCTGATGCAGGATCGAGGGGACTCGACCCAGGAGCAAGGAGGGTAAGAGTATGGATACTGTCTGCTAGGGCCCTGTATCTAAGCCTATCATATGTGACACTGTCTGCGAAGGTTCCTGTATCTAAGTCTACCATGTGTAATACTGTGTGCAGAGCTAATGTATCTAAGTTAATTATCTGTGATACTGTCTGCTGAGCTGCTGTATCTATCAGGTGATACTGTCTGCTGAGCCATTGATTCCAATCCTATTGTGTGTGATACTGTCTGCTGAGCCGATGTATCTAATCCTATAAAGTATGATACTGTCTGCTGAGCTGTTCATTTAATCCTATCATGTGTGATACTGTCTGCTGTGCCAATATATCTAATTCTATCATGTGCGATACTGTCTGCTGAGCCGATGTATCTAATCCTATAAAGTGTGATACTGTCTGCTGAGCTATTTATTTAATCCTATCATGTGCGATACTGTCTGCTGAGCCAATATATCTAATACTATAATGGGTGATACTGTCTGCTGAGCCGCTGTATCTAATTCTATCATGGGTGATACTGTCTGCTGAGCCACTGTATCTAATTCTATCATGGGTGATACTGTCTGCTGAGCCAATGTATCTAATCCTATTATGTGTGATACTGTCTGCTAAGACATTGTATTGTGAAGGATGATTTATTTGCTTATATTCTCTGTATGAAATTACATTGTGAATTATCAAGCAGGATGCCGAATTACTAAGATATGTAATATGTGAAAGTGATGATAATGTTTAAATGATTTAGTTTCGTGCAGCAGCCATCTTGTCTGGAGTTCCCATCTTGGTTCTTTTGTAGTGAATAGAAAAGTCATTGTTCCTTTAATACAAGTAATGTTGATTTCGTATGTTTTATCTTTGACCTTCCCATGCGAAGATGGACAGGGAGTGAGATGGGAGGATGGCAAGTATGCGTGAGGGAAGGTCTCCCCCATCTCCACGAGAATATTCTGTCCAAGAGAGAGATAAGAAACCTGTAAACATAATGTGTGAAGAATTATAATGATGTATTTTATTGTATGCTTTTTACTGAATAACAAATATTGTTACATTGTCTCTGATTGGTTTACCTCAAGCCTACACCCCTTCTGAATTTCAGTTTAACAGTTTGAGTTTGGTAATAAATCCTTCAGAGGAGCATTTTGAACATTTCAGCGTGTCTGTGTGTTTTCTTCTCCTCTCTCGATATATATCGGTGAAATATCCTAATTAGGATTCTGACTAATGGAGTCTGGCCTTGAGAGTCTGTTGGGACTCGTATAAATTTCAGTCTAATATATTTTGAGCGATGGATTTCCACGACAGTATCTAATCATATCTTGCTGATCTCCTCAGTTCTAGCTCCACAGTAAAAAGTCTTTCTCTTTCTCCACCTTCACAGCAGCTTTTATGACTTTCCACTCCTTGAAGCAACATATCTCCTGTATAGTGTACAGGTTACGCCAACTTCCTCCCAACACTGAACACTAATTGGCGGGTTCATCACTGTTATATACTATAAGCGCCACCCCCAGACATAATTATGCACGCATGCTCCACCATTAGCCTGGTACAGATTGTTAAATGCAGCATTTAAAATGACATCTAGGCGATACATCCCGACACCTAAATCTCAGTGTAAACAAGTTAAACTCCTTGTTTTACCTTATCAAAAACAGTTAACCCCTTAGGGTGAGTTCACACAGAGTTTTTTGCAGGAGGAAAATCTGCCTCAAAATTCAGTTTGCAATTTAGAGGCAGATTTTTATCTGCCTGCACGCCGATTTTCGCTGCATTTTTCACCCGTGGCCATTGGGCATAAAACGCTGCGAAATACGCTTTCTCTGCCTCCCATTGATGTCAATGGGAAGTCAGAGACGTAAACGCCCAAAGATAGGGAATGTCCTTTCTTTTTCCCGCGAGCCGGTTTTTTAGCTCGCAGGAAAAAAACGCCTCCACCTCCCATTGAAATCAATGGGCGGCATTTTCGGCTGTTTTTTGGCGCGTTTTACGGCGCGGTTTCCACTTCAAAAAAACTCTGTGTGAACTCACCCTTAGTGACCAGCCTATTTTAGGCCCTATTGACAAGCTATTTTTTTTTTTCTATAGTCGCATTCAAAGAGCTATAACTTTTCTATTTTTCAGTTGACATAGCTGTATAAGGACTTGTTTTTTGCGGGATTAGTTCTACTTTTTAATGGCACCGTTTTTGGGTACAATTTTTTGATTAACTTTTCTGAACTTTTTTTTGGGGGGAATAGAAATAAAACCTGAAATTCCGCCATTGTTCTATGACTTTTAAATTGACGCCGTTGACTGTGCGGCGTAAATAACAGGTTACCTGAATTCTATGGGCTGGTACGATTAAGACAATAAAACACATGTAGAGGTTTTTTTTATGTATTAAGACTTTTGCACAATAAAAACCCTTTTGAACTAAAATTATTTGTTTTTGCATCTTCGCTTTCCAAGAGGCGTAATTTTTTTCTTTTTCTGTCAATGTAGTGATTTTTTGTGCTTGTTTTTTTGCCGGACGAGACGTAGTTTTGATTGGTACTGTTTTTGGGTACATGGGACTTATTATGACTTTTTTGGGGGGTAATGGAAAAAAATAGCATTTTCGCTATTGTTTTTTGCGTTTTTTTTTTACAGTGTTCATGTTGCAATTTAAATTACATATTAACTTTATTGTTTGAGTCATTACGGTCGTGACAATGCCATATATGTGTACTTTTATTTATTTTTTACACTTTTACTAAATAAAACCACTTTTTATGGAAAAAATCGTTTAATTTATTTTTTTACTGTCATTTATATTAATAATTTTTATTTCAAATGTATTACTTATTTTTTTTGTCCCACTAGGGGACTTTACAATGCGATCTTCAGATCGCTGCTATAATGTTTTGGTATATTTAGTATACCAAAGCATTATTGCCTGTCAATGTAAATCTGACAGGCAATCTGGCACGTCCTAATAGGCATATGTCCAGGACAGACCTGGGGGCTTTTATCAGGCTCCCGGTTGCCATGACACCCCATCGGAGGCCCGTGATTGCATTTGCGGGCCGCCGATGGGTGACAGAGGGAGCTCCCTCCCTCTGTAAACAAGTTAAATGTTGCGGGTCGTTGGAGCAGGAGTTCGACTGTCATCAGACAGCCGAGCCCCGGCTCCAGCCTGCACGGGACACCCGTGCTGGGCTTAGACTGGGCCGCCGTGAAAAGGCGGCGGCCTAACCTAAGGCCGCTTACTGACTGCCGTAAAAAAGGCGTATTGGTGGTCACTAAGGGGTTAATAAAGGCAACTGGATGCATTATGTACCCAAAGTCTTCGATGGCTGAACCAACCAGCCTCTTCTAAAATGTAGCAAGTCATAGCATATCTTCTCCCATACATTGCCAGACAGTGGCCAGTTTCACCACTAAACAAATGCCACCTAGTGGAGGGATAAAGAAACCTGAAACTACAACACAACATAACAGCACCACAACAATTTACTGATGACGTATATGCATTTCTACAGGGGGCCCGAAATACATTTATAACAAGAAATGCACAGTTTCTCTTTCAATTATGGGTGTGCATTCCCCAAACATTAAAGGCAAACCATATACTGTCACATATATATCCCACCAATCCCATATTTTGCATTTTTTTAAGACAGAAGCTTGTTTCAATTATAGGAAGACTTTAAAACATCTCTTCTAACAAAAGCTGAATAGTCAGATATTTCCAAAAGTGGTGGCACCCTCCCAAGCCCAAATTAAATGTGTTAATAGTTACATACCTGTTGTCCATTGGTTTACTCACCTTCCTAAGGTCCACGACTGTCTGGTACCAAGATCATATATCTACAATGAGGCTGGAAGAAGCAGAGATGGCAAATGTAAAGGATCTGCCAGACACAGCTTCTGTGTCGACGCCTGTGGGTAATCAGTCTGCACCTGCTCCTAAGTCTGAGAGAATGACACGATCTTCTACCAGTCAGGCTAGGAGGCTGACGAGTGGGAGAGCCTATCACAGCCTGGCCAGACGGAGCTAGCTCCAGCCCTCTGTCTATTTATACCTGCATTTCCTGCTCCTCCTTTGCCTGTGATTCTTTCCTGTTTCCTGGCTCTGCTGCTTCTGCTATTATTATTATTGACCTTGCTTCATTTTGACCCTGGCTTTACTGACTACGCTCCTGCTCTGAGATTGGTACCTCGTACACTCCTGGTTTGACTTGGCTTGTTCACTACTCTTGTTGCTCACGGTGTTGCCGTGGTCAACTACCCCTTTTCCCTTAGCTTCTGTGTACCCTTGTCTGTTTGTCTGTCGTGCACTTATTGAGCATAGGGACCATCGCCCAGTTGTACGCCGTCGCCTAGGACGGGCCGTTGCAAGTAGGCAGGGACTGAGTGGCGGGTAGATTAGGGCTCACCTGTCTGTCTCCCTACCCCATCATAACAGCAAATAGCCTTTTTTTTTTTTATCTCCCACTATGGCAGGGTGTACGGGTCGATACACTGTCTTCCAATATGATGTGAAATGAGCGTCAGATGAGAGGACGTCTTCTGCATTATGGTCCCATTCTTAATAGCAGTAATATGTTTCACCTGGTGCTCATCTAACATACCTGTACATAGTAATGCTCGCGCACATGCAAAGTCAGGAACAGATGCATGCACATCTATAGATTAAGTG